>NW_018165164.1:121490-122288 GCF_001263595.1 Phalaenopsis equestris
AGTTTGGTAGTGACCTAGGCTCGATGTCTAAACTCAATTGATTAGATTTAGAATATAATATGATTGGGGATTAACACCTTCTTAAGCACTCCAAGCCCGTTTGTGATGGGTACCAAATCTTTAATGACTTGAGCTTGCCTTAGGGGCATTCATCCAAATAATCTTTAAAGTAAAGTATCAAATTGATTAAGTATCCTATCCTTGGATTAATTGAACTATCAAGTTTCACTGGGCAATAAGGTAGTCACACTCTAACCTCGGATAATTAATGGAACAATATGATAAGTTCAAAAATGAACTCAAAATAATTCAAGAGATCTTCGAAGTAGTTCAGGGTCATATCCCAAGCACTTTGAAATCTTTTGGATATTTTGAAGGATAAATTGAACTTGTCATATTTTTTTCTAGAATCATCCACTAAGAACTTCAGAGGCTTGATGGATTCATACCTTTGGGCTCAACATCCCATGATTTTTATTGAGAGTTTTCTTAGGCGATTTCAGTTGTCTAAAATGTATTTAACTATAAGGGCTTATTTTTATAGGAAACTTTTTCGAACCCAGCTGAATATAAATCCTATTTAATTTTTTGTATTAAATAGGGTAATTTGTCGGTTTATAATAAAATGGTTTTCGCAGACCAAACAGATGTCATACCTTTCTTAATTTATTTGATCAAGTCTTCTTTTATCTTTCGAGATAGATACATAGCTTGAGGTGTAGTGTTCTTTCATATAAACTTTAAAAAGATATGGGATCTGTTTGATTCCATATTTTTCTAAAATTATATATATATATA
>NW_018165164.1:122344-125729 GCF_001263595.1 Phalaenopsis equestris
TATATATATATATATTAATTTTCATTCCAAAGCAGCTGACGAGATTTTCATTCTGGCGACCGACAGCTTCCAAAGGTCGCCCCCCCTAAAATTTGTGCCGACAGCTTCTGGCGACTCCGCTGGGGAAAAACTTCTCTCTCCATTTAAATCAGGAAAAGTTATCTTCATACATCGGTAATGTGTCAATGTCACTTATGGACCATATTACATTTCTTTCGTTGACATACTTTACCCATTTATGTCTTGAAAAAGTACGACCAACTCTTTTGAAATTCAGGACCGTCTGTTCAACCACCTTACAATAGAGAGGTTGAAGAGTTCATTAGGATTTTTTAATCTTTGTGTGGGTTCGGACCCTCAATAGGTGTGTTGGTGGACTAGTTCTGCCCAAGCATTGTGCGTTGTAAAGTCGGTCCCGCACTGGGTCCTGAACAATATTTTCTCTTTTGATTTTGATTTGTTATTTTGCAAATTTAAATTGAATTGTGTTGTGCTACGCTTGCTCTTTAACCTTTCTTATAATAATTAAATCTTTATACTTTCAAACTATTTTTACAAAATTTTAAACTCTTCACAAATTAAAAACTTACCCACTCTACAGATTAACCTTTGATTATTTAAGTTCTCGCACTAGAATTACGAGGTATTAGCAAAATAACTAACCCCATGACTTTTTTTTGAAGCTATTGTAATGGCATTCCCATTGCTCACTTTCTCGTGCAATCTGTCGACGAGCCGTGATGCCTACAACATTGCCCCCACCATCAAGTTTGGAGCTGGGTTTGAAGATCTTGAGGTCATCCTCGGGAAAGCTACCTTCGTTATAATGAAAGCTGCTGCCCTGGAAGCTCAGGAAGTGCCTGCTGAGTTCAACCCGAACTGTCTACAGGACTTCCTTTCTTACAATAAGGTAGACTACTACAACCACAACATTTTCTAATCCTGTTGCTCCCATTACTGTTAAGGGAAAAAAAATTATGATTTTCGAAGACCCGACTAAAGGATTGGTTGTTCCTCCGTTAGTGTTTGAAATTGGATCGAGTTCGAGGACTGCACCGTTAACCCGAACTCAAAGAAGGAACCGTAGCCAAAAGTAGCCAAAATATTTGGAAGCTGCGGAGGCCTGCTAAAGCTCAGATTTTTTAGGAAATGTCAATTGATGAAATTCCTCATCATGAGGAACGAATCATAGGATCAACATATGCGGTGCTTGTCAATAGAACTCCGAAGCAAGTAGGTTCTATCGCTTAATAGACACTGATGGGTACGAGAGTATCTAGAAGATTGTCGCTGTCTTAATGTCACCTCATGGACATAGTGGGGAGAGGAAGAAGCCCACTCCTATTACCTGAGTCAGCACAGTGTTCCAGAGACTAGCTGTCAAGGAAGGTTGTTCCCTCAGTGAATTACTTAAACAAGTGGGATGTGCAGTATCCCCTCGCATGAAGAAAGAGACTCTAAGGGACGTCAGATCTGCCAGACGGTCTCAAACACCAACTGAAACTTTACCTGCTCGCATTTCAGTCAGATTAGGTTTAGGAAGTTGAGTTGGTACTAACATTACCACCATCAATTCTACTATTGTTGCTGCTTTGAGACCTGCAGGTTGTTAACTAGTTAAGTCACATTTGGGTTCGAAAATTTTGCCAATCACCCATCATGAAGTTTCGAAGGAAAAGATGAGGAAGTTACCTAGTATTGTACTTGGTCCGCACCATGGGGAGCATACCTATCATTGATGTACCAATGTTGAGACACCCAGTCTCAAGACATCTTCGTCAAAGAAAATGTGTGGGTACCTAAGGTTGTTGTACCAATACGGTTCAGTGAGCCCGTAGGGCAGGATCATGAAATGGATCATGAAATGAAGCAAGGTTCCAAAACATCTATTATTATCAAAGCTATTGCCAGCGAGATGGATGAGAAATTAGAGGATGTTCAGTAGAGTCCTCCATATCTTAAAGTGATAAAAGAATCAATAATTGAAGAATTAAGAAGCTCAGGATTGAGATTTCTGAGTTGCACCGAGAACATGGAGTTTCTGTTGATGACGAAGATGATGGATAGTTTGACTTTAACGATTACCTCAAGGAAGACTTCATGGACATTCATGTCATTGAAACTAGAGCAGCTGCATCTGCGCGCGATGCTCAACCTCTCATCGAAGAGAGCGCCATAGATGAGCTACGTAGGGTTGTTTTGTTAAGGGATGAGCAAATCAGCCAAATAGAGAAAAGAATGGAAGAGATGGCCACTTCCATGGCGACCATGGCTACAGTTTAGTAACAGTCTCAACCCCAAAAGTTAGATTCTCCAAAAGTTAATCAGCCAGAGATTATACATATCACCGATGAAAGGAGGGAAGTTGCCTCAGCAAATAGAGATAATCTGTTGCTACTATCTCAGACTTCTTCTTAAATTTTTGAGCTGCTCTGATCTTTCTGGATTTCTCCTGGGAATCCATATGTTTAATTTCATTTTGTAGATTGCTAGCTTTGCTGAGTAACTTCTCGAAGGACTTGATGGTGAGTCCCTTGAGCATGAAAGCTATTAGCCCATGGATGCTCTTGAGTAAGATCTCAATTGCATCATGTTTTTGTAGCTGTGGTTCACAATTCATGCTAAGGTTTCTCCACCTCAAGATGTAATCTACTAGGGTCTTGTTGGGCTTTTGCTTCTACATTATGAGATCTACAATAGACACATGATGCTGCACTCTAGCAAATATCTTCAAGAACAACTATTCTAATTTGCAAATGTTTTGAATGATCCATTGGGTAGTTTGGCATACCAATCAAAAGCTATACCTGACAGGCTGCTGACAAGCTGTCAGAAGAGTAAAGTTTTGTTTCCTCCTGTGTTGCCACAACTAGCTCGAAAATGTGTTATATGTTGCTTGGGATTTCCGGTCCCATCAAATATCTTACAGTTTGGTGACACAAAACCCTTAGGTTTAGGGTACAACATCGAACACCTCTGGGTAGGGTTTAGCCTTTAAAATCAATGTACCACCCTTAGATTATGCTAAGGCCTCCCGAACTTGTTCGACCATTTGTTTGAATTCCTTTTCTGGTATAGCACATGATGGAGAATCCTTCTTCTTTTGATCATCTCTGTTTGTTGAGGCAACTTCCCTATGCTTGGAGAACCCTTAGATTGGATGTATCTTCATTGGTTGTTTCCAGGCATAAAGAATATTGACTAATCCTACACTTATTTACTGAATTTGCGGCTAGGCTGGGAGGATACCAACTCTCACTTTGGAGCTCCCACGTACCCCTCGCCTGAGGGCTAACATCTACACTTCAACACCCAAACGATAGAACCAAATTGGGGATTTTAGTCTCTCACTCTAAAATCTCCAATTCTACGCCCGATAATATTA
>NW_018165164.1:125813-126576 GCF_001263595.1 Phalaenopsis equestris
AGAAAGACAGAGAAAACTACTCAGATCTCATGGGGAAAACACAACAAAACCTGGAATTCATATATAAAATTAAAGTCATACAAACTATAACAATAAATAAACTTATCTCTAATTTCTCCCCAAGAAAACTCCTCGAAGTTCCTCTGAATCTCTTCCTTTCTTTACTGCACACATAATTCCTCTTCGAAGCAGAAAGGAGGAAGAAATCTCTCACTTTCCCTCCACTCTTACAATCTCTCGAAGAATTCCTCACAATTTTTACACACTATTGGAACCTTTCTAACCTCCAGGAACTCTCTCCTCCTTCCAGGACTTCTCAATTTTTGTCAAAATCTTCTTTTAAAGTTGTGGATGAGCTTTCCCAAGAGTTGATCTTACCCCAATATTGAAGACCTTTTGAACAAACTCCACCAAGAACTTATCCAAAGCCTAATTGGTCATAACCGCTGAGCTCGCTGTCGGCGGCCTCAAGGGCGCCGTTGGTGGACCTTCTTAATGTTTTTTCTTATAGACTCAAGAAAAACTCGCCGTCGGCGGGGTCGAGGGCGCCGTCAGCGGCCTAGTTCAAATCTCCACATTTTGGCCCTTTTTGCTCCAAATTCACTCCCTTTTGCATCTTTTTACTTCAATGACCCTAATTCATCATTCCTGCAACAAAATATCAAAAATACCTTTCTTTAAAGTGCAATATCATTAAAAACAGTATAAAATAGGTATGAAAATCTCAACATATTTTCCTTTGGTCAAAATCCCCCAAACTTAA
>NW_018165164.1:128518-142038 GCF_001263595.1 Phalaenopsis equestris
AGTGAGAAAGTTAATCACATCATTCAGGGGGCCTTCCATCATAATGAAGGATTCATAATGACAGCTATAAGAGTATGGGACTTCGTAAAAGGTGTTAATGCGGGCGGCATTAAATTCAACAGGAAGTCCCCGTACTTGAACGATTCCGTCTTTAGAATAGAATACGTTAGCATAGAATTCTTTCATAATATTTGCAGAAGCCTTATTGGTGGTGTAACAGAAGTTTTCCCACCTCCGCTCGGTAATAACTCGTTCAATTTCTCCTCCCGGACTCTCAAAAACTCGATCTTGTATGCATTTCTTTCCCTCAAATACTGAAGTAAACCTTGATTGAGCCTTCGCATTGACAAAGTGAGACTCATCAAACTCAAGTCGTCTCTTTTGTAGTGGAGTCATTTTAATCTAATCACAATTATAAAAAAATTCCAAAATAAACTTCGAATATGCAAAAAATGGCTTCCAAGAGTAATTCTAAGAGTTCAACACTAAGTTCCCTGAATTTCTTCCCAATATTTTCTTTACATTCTCAAATTTTTCGGATCTCCTCAATGTGGAAGAAATTTATAGTGAAAATCAAATATTTTTAGTTTCGAGAGAAGTTCTTACCTAGAGATGATCAAATTTGGTGTCTAAATGTCTTGAAATCGCTTCCCAATCCAAGATATCTCAAGCCCTAGGTCAAAAAACGCATTTGTCAGAGGAAGGGGATGATGAATAGTGGCGGTTGACTGGCCAAAATCATGGTTAAAGGAGTTTTTTTGGGATCTCGTCGTGGCGGGGGATTTGGCGCCATCGGCGATCTCTATTAAAATTATATCCTAAGTCCTGAGAGAAATCCGTCGTTGGCGGCGTCGAGGGCGCTGTCGGCGGGCTCTATTGATTTTGTCCAAATTCCGAATTTTTGTGATTTCGATCAACTCCAAGCCTAAATGACATCTATTTAATCATTTAGACATGATGTACTTAGCACATATAAACTTTCACAACACAAAACATCACATTTATATATAAATTCCAAGGGGTACAATATATGTTACATAACACACCTAAGTCTGGTATTTTCTCAATCTCAACATATTAATTCAGCGTCGCAATCCAAGCCACAACACTCAAAACGATGAAAATAAAACATCATATGCTTAGTCTCAACTATAGAAAGATCTAAAAGCATAATTCTAAAGCAAAGCAAATACAATGTTCAAATCAAAATACATAGATAGACAAATAGGTAGTATTACAAATCTACTAATCCTCAGACTCAGTACTCGATTCTCCTCTGAGATCACCCATTGATTGCACATGAATGAAGAGGTTCTTGAAGGGTCGAAATGGAAATTCTTCAGTGGAATCCTCTTCTATTAACTTCATCCTCCTCATCAGTCGTATCAAATTATCTTCTAAATGTCCAGAGTGCTCAAAATGTTCCTTCATCCTCCAGTCTAGATGATCTTTCTTGATTCTACGCAAGGATCACCAGATTCTTGTCAGGAATTAATGGTTGAACTGGCAGTTAATTCTGCGATGCTTGTTTTACTATAATAGTCATGTCATTTTAATCTTTAAAAGCTTGGAATCTCTCAGTTGGGTCTAAAGGCTTCCAAGGTAGAAGTACCTTTTCCCAATTTTTGTAGGACACTTGGGATTAAATACAAAGTGAGAAAATTGTGGAAGGGTGTCCAAGCCCATAAGTAGATCCATGAACAATCAGGCCCAAAACCGACTTTACAATTATTGATTCAATATCGATCGGCAGTCCCCTTTGGATGCAGTAATTCAAATTAGCACTTTCTTTAGAAACTTTACCGATCTTCATTGTCTGTAACAGTTTCGCAGAAATGAAAAAGTGTCAATGTTTTGAAACGGGATTTAGGAGTGTTGCAGAAAAACAAAATACCCGTTCTCTCTCGTTTCCCAGTCGTCAGTTTCGTCCGTTAAATATTGGTAAATTTCATTGATCTGGTTTCTGTCGGGACGAAATTGGAATAGTTGGCAGATAGGAATGTTCTCTATCATGTATAATTTGTTGATCCGTGCAGGAGTTAAAGTGATCCATCTTCCCCGAACATAAACAACTCCCTGGTTGATTCCATGTAAATTTGCATAAAATTCTTTACCACTGAAACAACCACGGCGGCGTAACTGGTTATATATATATATATATTAAGGTCAAAATGTAAGAAAATTTTTAATATTTTAAGGACTTAAATTTCCAATTAAAAAGGTATAAAAAAAATTTTTAAGTTTGAATAATATGATTAGCTATAAAATTTGAAATGAATATATTCATGAAATGGTCCTAGTAGCTCCAATAACAAACAAGATCAGGGATTCCCTTTACTTGGTTTGGTCACATTGAGCATCGAACATCTGATGACCCACTTAGGGGAGTAGATTTTATATTTGATTTATTCTAAGAAGGGTATATGTAAGCCTAAAAAGAGTTGGGTACACTGTATCAAAAATAATCTTAATTTATTAACATTAAATGAAAATATGACACTCAATAAAACATAATGGAGAAAAAAATGATTCATGTAACCTACCCCACCTAGTCGGAAAAGGCTTGTTGTTCTTGTTGTATTATGTGATTTTTTTTAAGAATAAAAATATTATAGATAAATTTGTTAGTTACAATTATTTATTGTCCAAACATTAGTGTTTACATTTAGGGTCTGCTTGGGGCAGTTGCGGCTTATTGTAAACAACTAATAAATACCTGAACAACAGTTGATTCTCATAAGTTGGTTGGTTGTTTGGTCTGTGCTGCTGGAATATAACTGATTGTGGATAAATTACTATTGGGCCCATGTATAGTAATGTTGTTAGCAACGGAACTATCATAGCAATATATTTAACACTTGAGAAGCAAAAAACCACTTCATAATAGTAGAAAAAATAAGATACACACCTCACATAATAAAGGGTATCAAGCCTACTAAAAAAAGAAAAAATATTAAAATTTCATTTTAAAAAATGATAATATTAATTTTAAAATCCAGACGGCATATGTCACGAGCTACGTCATCCTCCAGGGATGCCATCCAATCCCTATCACTATCGGCAGTGGAATCTGTCAGGTTGTCTGCCCATTGGAAGAAATCACACTTCTTCAGACCATCTACCCACCACAGGCACCTATAGAATTTTCTCCCGTTGCTATATGTCTGACGCCACTTAGTAGGGAAGTTTGTAGTCCATAGTAGCAGAACACTCGTCGGGAGGTCCCTGAAATCCAGAACTTCATCTTTCCATAATGATTAAAAAGATAATTCTCAGGAATATGAATATTTTTGGTTTGGTGTTAGCAATAAATCAGGAATCAATGGTATGTTACTTAGGCTTTTTAAAAAAGAAAGAAGAAATTCTCACATTTTTACTAAAAAAGAAAGAAGTTCTCACACTCTCTCTTTCTCTCTCACCTTGTTGCCCCACTTAGGGCTCATGCCCAAGCCTTATTCCTCTTCTCCAATCCTTCTTCTCCTCTTCCTATTGATTCAAGAGTTTAAGAGTTTTTTTAAAAATATTTCCAAGCCTTTTTTTAATAATTTCTCAAGAGATGCTTAAGTGTCTCTTTAAAAGTGTCCAAATTCATTGAATCTTTCAAATGGTGCCTCAAGTGCCTCTTCAAAACTCCTTATAACTGCCACAATTTCTTCTAGAAAGCCCCTTTTCCCATTTTCAATGAATTCCCCAAGTGACACATGAAGCAACGCTTCACAAATCGTTCAAATCTGATATATATTTTAGAAGATATGTTGAAAACCATCTTTGGCTCCTAAGCACCGTTTATGGGTGCTTAAGCGCCCCCCTCTTTGTCTGGTGGCTCAAGGGTGCTTAAGCGCCCCCCTCTTTGTCTGGTGGCTAAACCGTCTTTGGTACCTAAGCTTCATGTTTGGGTGCTTAAGCGTCGGGCACAGGCACTTAAGTGCCCAGTTTCGGTCCCCATGGCTCCAGTGTGCCCCGATTCGACCGGATTTGCTCCAGTTTGCTTCGTTTTGGTCCATTTTTGTTCCTTTTGCTCCAATCACTCCAAATTCTTTAATTTGATGTATCTACAACAAAAAACACAAGAAAACATACCTTTAAAGTGCAATATCATTATAAAATAAAGCATAAAAATAGTATATTCTTAAGCGTATCAGGAATCAATGGAATATTACTTAGGCTTTTTAAAGAAATGATATTATATATTTTCTACAAAAATCCTAATAAAATTTTAAGACAAATTAAAATTTAGGATAAAATTATTCCAAGATTTTTGAAAATTTGTACTTTCACGTCATATTTTTAATGGGTTGCATGACATGGTTCTCACCAAGTCATATTAATAGGGCCTCCCCATTTGAATTAATTAGCTCACTACATCATATTTCATGTCCCGAGGAGAAGTCCTTGTACTTCTTCAAGTCGATTTACCCAGCATATATTTCTACTAATGTTGTTGTCTAATGTGTTTAGGGTGTTAGAGACTTCTTAAACCCAAATGAAGAATAAGTCCTTTGTTGGAGTTTCTCGAGCTTCGCAGTTGTACCAATGGCTTCCTTGCCACTTTGGCATATATAAGCCCCACTCCTCATACCTATAAAGGGTCATAGGATTTTGAGTTTCTTTCTCTTGACCTTAAGGTGATACGCTTAAAAAAGTACTATTTTTTATGATTATATTGCACTTTAACTGTATGTTTTTTTTGTCTTTTTGATTGTAGGTACATCAAATTGAAGAATTTGGGTGTTTTTGATTGTAGGTGCATCAAATTGAAGAATTTGGAGTGATTGGAGCAAATCGGGTCGAATCAGGGCACACCGGAGCCATGGGGGCCAAAACTGGACACTTAAGTGCCTTTGCCCGGTGCTTAAGCACCCAAATATGGCGCTTAGGCACCACCAGACAGAGAGGAGGGTGCTTAAGCACCCCAAAATCGGCGCTTAGGTGCTGGAGATGGTTTTCAACATATCTTCTAGAATATACATCAGATTTGGATGATTTTTGAAGCGTTGCTTCGTGCATCGGGAAATTCAATGGAAATGAGAAAAGGGATTTTTTAGAAGAATTTGGTGCAGTTATATGGAGTTATGAAGAGTCACTTGAGGCACCATATGGAAGAATCATTGAATCTGGACATTTTTTAAGAGACACTTAAGCATCTCTTGGGAGATTATAAAAAAAAGGCTTGGAAATGTTTTTAAAAAAACTCTTGGACTCTTGAATTAATTAGAAGAGGAGAAGAAGACTTGGAGAAGAGAAGAAAGCTTGGGCGTGAGCCCCAAATGGGGTGGCAAGGTGAGCGATAAGGAGAGTGAGAATTTCTTCTTTTCTTTTCACTTTGTTCTTGGAGAGGATGGTAAAGATTGGTTTTGTTATACAAAGAAAATTTGATTTCCATCTAAGATAAGTGTTTTCATTTTATTTTGATTTGAATCTAGTACTTTATTTGTATGGTTTTAAAGTCTTGTTTAATGAAAAGTTCTTGATGTTTCTCCATGTGTAGTGAGTAGTTTTCCTTACTCTTTCCTTTTATAATGAATTAGTATGCACATGTAGGATATACAATAGAGTAGAGTGAAAATATATTATGATGATTTTACTTTATTCTACATTTACATGTAAACTTGATCAATTTGCATGTTAAAATCTGTTGTGAGAACATGTAAGATCCGGTAAGGTATTGTCTCAATCAATTGTGGTAGAATCACATGAGATTGTATGGATGAGAATGTAGTCCACATATTTGAGTGCAAATAAATAGGAAAATAATCTTTGATGGGTGTAGAATTAGAGGACTTTAATATGACAGACTAATGCCCCCTAATTTGGTCTATTATTTTAGGTTTTGATGCGAGATGTTTGGTCTAATTTTTTAGGTTTTGATGCGAGATGTTAGCCTCCAGGTAGAGGAATAAGAGGGAACTCTAGAGTGAGAGCTAGTAACTTCCCTGTCTAGCCCGTCTTTAGAACTATTCAAAATTTAGATTAACCAATGTTTTTTATAGCATCTCTAGTAAGGGTAAAGAATATAATTGCTCATATTTGTCAGAATCTCTCTCACTACTTGTTTTATTTTTACACATGTAACTAATTTCATTGTATGAGGAAGAGTATTTTTAATATATTAAAAACCCCACTTTTTGATTTTCACTAAGTATTTTAGTTTAGGAGTAGAAGTATTATTATAGTGATAATTGTAGGATATAATCAAAATCAAACCTTTATCGACCTTCCAAACTGGGTGTGTTATTCTAGATTAAAACTTCTCTTGAAAGCCGTCGTAATTAACCTCGATCTCTAAAGGATCGATATTCGGGGCTTAATCAGAAAACCCTATATTACTTGATAACGATACATATATTTGCGTAGTTGCATAGAATCCCTACAAATATAATTTAAATCTTACTTTGCTTGGGATCAAGTTTTTGGTGTCATTACCGGGGATTAAAATCTTCAAGTAGTGGTGTCAACTTCATAAATTCTTACATATAAAAATGGATCATAAGGCTATTGAGGTCTCCTTAGATGATGTAATTCACAGATTGCTAACTAAGGATCTCTGGTCATGTTGGGTTGACTAACTTCACGACTAGGAAGACTTAATAGCTTTGGATGACAGATATGTAGTATCTGACCCAACTATCTCTACTTGATTATGATTACTCTACATTCTTTTGTTTACCGACTTTAAGCCTTATCTCTCCTTTGACTCTTAATCAATATCATCTCGTAGGCCCCAACTGCGGATAGGTTGTCACACATTTGGGATACAATGATTCACCCTCTACTCAGGTTAAGCCTTAAAAGCTTAGTGTGGACCTTACAGATCAACCCTGTTATTTCATAGGCCCAATTGTTGATGAATAGTTCCCCTTTTGTGATTGTGAGAGACTCGCACTGTTCCTAATGGTTTAGTGAAATCTTTGAAGGCATCGGGGAGCTCTTATGAGATAACCATCTTTTGTGACACCCTCTTACTAGTCACAATTGAATGTAAGTAGGACTTCTTTAATCAATAATATTCTTGGGTGTCCCCTAAGATAAAATTAACCAAACGGTATATATCCTTTTGGGAGTTAGACTTGAGCCAATAATAAAAACATTCTTTTGGTTCTCTGGTTTCTTGGCTAATTTATGTAAGTATTATTTTATGGATATTTGGTACATGGTGTCTTGATTTGATCCTATTTAGACGTACACCCTGGTATATATCCTTTTGGGAGTTAGACTTGAACCAATAATAAAAACATTCTTTTGGTTCTCAGGTTTCTTGGCTAATTAATGTAAGTATTATTTTATGGATATTTGGTACGTGGTGTCTTGATTTGATCCTATTTAGACGTACACCCTTGACCTATGGCACAAGGTATACCTTACATAAGCTCTCCAGGTTCTTTTAAATTTGTCTGCCTAGTATCTGTCCTAATTCCTTATTTTATAAACCTTCCTCTACTTTGAATAGTTCATACGGTTCAAATAAGAGGACCCATCGGGAAATGGAAACCTAAGACGGCAACTACACGGGCTAGCGACTCTGAGTTGCAAAAAGAACCAAACTAGGAGACACGTAGATTTTTACGTAGAAAACCCTTGATATGGGAAAAAATCATGAGACCTGACCTAGTTGAAATAATTCACTATGAATGTTGATTATACAAGTTTACTCTTCTCTTGAATTAGGGAAGATGAGTTACAAAGATGATCATAGTAAATGTACATCAGTGGTTAATCAATAATAATCGTAGTCTGGCTGTAATGAATGTAGTTCTTGGTAATAGTTGATTGTAAGGGTAATAGATAGTTGATTTCTATGGAGGCATTAGTCTGTCGAAAATATTATTGATGGTCTTCCTGGCGCTAGCTTATCGTATAAGTCGTTGTTGAAAACCATGATAGTAGTTGATTGTTAAGACATAACTGATTACCTCAAGAGCATTGGTGCATTTGTTGGCAACAAAAGATACAACATTAAGCTGCACGAGATATAAGCTAAGTTGGTTGTTTTTGGTTACATGAACCATAGTGGTGAGCTGTGATGACATGCGTAGACCTCAAAAACAAGACTCGAGAGCTGCACGAGCAGTAAGACACATCGGTTGAATTTGGTCACGTATGCTATAACAGTGAGCTATAATGATGAATGTAGGACATGAGGGCCAGAGTCAAGAGTTGCACGATTTGTGAACCACGTAGTCCATACTTAGTCATGTAGGTCGTAGTAGTGAGTTGTGATGACGTTCGTAATTTGTGGGGTCAAAGTGGGGAGTTGCATGATTTGTAAACCACTTTGAGTGTAGTTTGCATGTCAACTATAGTTGTGAGCTGTGATGGCATCTATTGGACGCAAGGGTTATATTCTGGAGCTGCACGAGTTGTAATCCATGTAGGTTGTAGTTGGTTATGTAAGTCGTGGTGATGAGTTGTGATAACGTCTATAGGCCACAAGGGAAGGAGTTGGAAGTTGCATGAGTTGTGTGCCACGTAAGTCATAGTTGGTCTCGTAGAACATGATGGTGAACTATCCATATATGTCGTAGTTGGTCACTTATGTCATGGTGGTGAGCTATGACGACATCCATGGGCTACAAAGGCTAAGGTTGAGAGCAGCACAAGTTGTGGACCACATAGGTCGCTGGGGTCGGAGTCAGGAGCTGAAAGGTAAGAACTATAGAAATCTCGAGAAAGGCCACCAACTTTTAGGTGCATAGTTACATTGTAGGTGAGATGCATTGTTATAGCGTTATCAGGGTGTGTCATTACACTATATTTAGGTTACATTGTTACACCATATTCGGGGAGAGTTGTTGCACTATATATGGGGTGTGTTGTTACACCATTATCGGGGTGTTTTGTTACACCATATTTGTAGTGCATTTTTACACCTTCTTCGAGAGACATCGTAGCATTGTATATGGGGTGTGTTGTTACACCATCTTCAGGGTGTATCATTGCATCGTATCCAGGGTGCATAACTTTGTAATGTACATCAGGATTCTATTGTGCACGATATTGCTTTGTAATGGACTTCGTTGTAAGGAGAGAGTTGTGGTCAATGTCGATCGACGGCGGCCGATGTCAGCCGATGGTGGCCAAAGGACGATTGTTGGAGTTAGATGTGGTGGCTTCATTTGACTCATATTTGACCAATTTTGGTATCGTCGAGTTCGTCTAGTCAAGTCGGTCAATTGGACTATAACTTTACTGAAATATGGTTTTGGATGACCTTCAACTTAAGTTTAAATATCCCTTGCTTAAAAATTTATCTTAAATTTCAAGTCATACTTTGAGATTCATGTCCGATTATAAAAATTTGTTGGTGGCTTATCAATATGCTTGACAAAAAAGGTAATTTTTCAGGACAGTTGAAATAAATTGAGTCCAATTAATTTTCTAAATAAATTTATTTCATTTTCGCCATTCACCTAAAAAAATGATTGGTTTTCGTCAGCTACAATTCATGCTCGAAGACTTCCCAGCTTCCTCATAATTAAAAAATATTTCTTAGTTGAAAAAATTGAATGTATAAAATTATCAAATACTTTTAAAATTTATATAAGAATATAAAAATTAAAGTAAATTATTGAAATAATTAAAAAAATAAAGGGCAATTTATATGCTTACCACACAGTTCTTATGTGCATCAAAAATTTAATATTTATATTTATAACATTTTGGTCTTGGTGTCATAAATTTATACAAGAAAAAGGCATTCTTGACTTGTAAGCAAATATTGATTGTGATATCTTTATGTGAAGTTAAAGAATTGATTAGTGTGTACATAAATGTGAATGTTAGGTGTTAAATATATAAATACATAAGAAATAAGTCGTACATATCGATATACGAAAAGTATGTCATCATGAATCTCAGAACAATCCAACGACCTAGTGAAATGATGACGGATGAAAGGATCAGCTGATCGGTTGACAATCTTAGGGCAAGAAAAGTTCCCTCAAAAGTAAGCCTAAGAATCGAGTCACCTAAAGTTATAACGATTGACCTATAGAAAACTGATCAAACTACGACATGACGATCGACTTAAAGCCCACGAGGTGAATAATGGGAAAACGATCATATGCATAGCTACCGATCATCGGAACCCATGTCGATCGGATGAATCCACTTGTCGTTTAATATATCTTACATATGTTATGTACAAAAGGAATCCCCTCAAAAATTAATGATTAGGACAAACTTGTGTTTCCAACATCCATACCCCTATGTCTATAAATAGGGGGTTACTTTTCAATAGAAGGATTACATACTTTCTAGTGTTCATTATTGTCTTTCTCCCCTCCCTCTCTCTCTCTCCCTCTCTATGGGACAATCTATTCCTTGGGCATGTTTCCCGGACAATCTTGGATTCAATAGATGTAAAGGCTCCAAGAAAAAATTTATTACCAAAATTTTATAAATTAGTTTGTCATCAGAATCTGGAGGAAATCCAATTCAAAAAAGTACAAATAAGTAAAGCTAAACATGACCCACTGATGGAAGACAAAGTCCAACAAGCGATAGATCAATGGCTTACAGATGAAAGACAAAGGGCCCACGGGCTGACGGCCAGTGGTCCACAAACAAAAGACCAAAGTTCTACTACCTGATTAAGTATCGCCTCTCTGAACCGAGGCTAAAAGTCGATCGAATGCATAGAATTTAAAACAAAGATTATTGTCAATAAAACTAAGCACAGGCACTGTCCAGTCGCTCACCATAGCACGACTCAGAGGAAGAGTTCATCATCACTAGCCATCTCATAAACTTTCTTGAGATTTCTAATGCTAGTCCAGGAACTTGTCATGGCAAAACCACGATAGACCATCGCGGATGAATGTCTTATCAAGGAGTGAGCTACTTATCGAATTACGTTAATTCACTCTCTGTATGATTTCCTAGCCTTTCTCTATCTACGGTGAATCTGCTAAATAGCCTAGCCTTTCTCTGCATACGAGAGTTCCTCATCCAGGGATCAATAGTCGACAGCCGAACTAAAATAACTGACCGGAAAATCCAAGCCGGTTGAGCCAAGTCCGACCTACATGAAGGCCATCAAAAACCGACCAGCAAACCCAATTCAGCACTGTCGGATAAACTGGTCTAAACCGATCCAAGGCCAATTCACAGCAGATCTAGCCATATCTTGCGCGAATTGAATGACTATAATAGTAAAATACCCAAAATATCCCGTAAGGACCTCAAAAAAATAAGTGAAATGAATAACTTCATATATTTTACCCTCCTCCTATATAAATAGGAAGCTCATTTTCTAAAAAAATTGCTAATTAAGAATCAAATTACTACTCATTTTTGTGCACCTATCCCTCTCTCTTTCTTTTTCTCTCTCTCATCTTATACTCTATTTTTTGAGTGTGATTCACGATAAATTAAAATTCTAACATTATTATTATTATTTTTTCTCAGCATGAGCCTCCTAAAATATTAAAATTAGAGATAACCTTCCCTTTTTTCTCTGCTAGCTTTATTCCATTTGTCTTGAACGAATAGCCCACGCACTTTATAACAGCAAGAGTGGGTTAGCTCTGGCGGCCCCACAACTAAAACATGATGCGGGGAAGAAATGTTCGTTACGCACTCTAAAATTTTTGTACTGTAAATATCATCATTATATTATTTTTAATAAGAAAAATAGAGCATATATATGTATATATATACTAATTACTATGTATTTACATATCTAAAATCTATGTTCTACTTTTTATATTTATATCACTCAAATCTCTTATATCACATGAAAAATATTATTATTTTAATATTTAAAATAGTGAAATGCATCTTTTTATACATAAATAAGATGGCATATATATAAAAACTTAAAATTAGGTCTTAGATATGTACATACATAGGAATTGAGAGGTATGTATGCAATTCTTCATAAAAAAAATTGTGCTCTTTTTTATAAGAAACATGAATATGAACATGTTAAATGTATTGATATTATGAATATTTAAAATTATAAATATGTTGCCTAATTTCATAAATATTAAGAAATAAATTTGAATAAAAAAACTAAATTATCAAATAAGACTATCAAGGGGATGATGAGCACGATGACGAAAAAAAATGTTTTGTTTAGTGAACAGCATGTTGGGACAACGTTGAGAGTTCGGCCATATTGACATACATTTCACGTGGACGTCGGATGGAATAATTTCTCAGACGATGTCACCTTGGAGCGGTATTATGATTTGGGAAAGTGTCATAGGAGCAAGCTTTTGGGTCTATGACAGAGTCAGGATCAGGGTCAAGGCCGTAGTCAGGTCACAACAAACAAAGTCGTATGGGCCATAAGTATGTACATTTAGATTCCTTAGCCATAATGGATATCTAGCCTCACGAGATAAGAGATTATTTTGGTATCAAGTTACAATTCAAACCGGCTCTAGATAAGAAATTAAAACAAATAAAAAATAAAAATAAAATAAATAAAAAGTTAATAAAGCACCTCACATCACATGGCATCCCATAGTATTCTCATCATTAAAATAATCCGCTATGCCACCACCCTCCGGCGGAATGTTATGATACACCGTCGGCACACCAAAGTTACACCACTCCTGGCGCGCGAAGCTAGGCCCCTCCACCATCGAACAACCGGGCGCCGGAGCACGAAAAGCCTCCGGCACATGAAACCTCGCAGGCACTGTATCATGATTTACCGAACACCTTACTTCAGGTATAATTATCTCAGCCTTCTTCTCACTATTCTGCTCCACCTGCACTTTAATACTATCACTGTTCTTCTTCTTCGTCTTCTTCTTCTTCTTGCTGTTCTCTACCTGCTCTCTGGAAGTTTCTGTAATACTTTCAGTGCTGTTATTGCTTAAAACTTTCTCTGCAGACTGAGGAATGTAATCAAAGTGAAGCAGTTCTGAGGGCTTTCCGGACTTGCTGAGTTTTTTTAAGAGTGTTCCGACGTCTATTGTTCCAGTAATGGTGACCTTGGGAAGAGTGGGATGGATCTCCGTCCTCAGAGCGCCTAGTATGAAATCAATCAACATGCTTGTTATTAAGACTAAGGGTATAAAATCAATCAACATGCATGTTATTAAGACTAAGGGTCTGTTTGGCATAGCTTATCAGGATCAGCTGCTGACCAACACAAATCAAATCGTAATCTAATTTATCTGGATCAGCTGTTGATCGGCAGCTTATCAGGATAAATTGCTTGTCTGGATAACTGCAAATGCTCCAAACACACTCTAATTTATCTAATATTTGGCTGGTGATTAGAACAGATTGATGGAGAAAATTTATTAATCATTGTTTGGCAGAGGTTAAAGATAATTAATCAGGAAGTTTGTAGTAATTAATTGATTGATTAATTACCTTTTATGTTCAGAGCTTTGAGGACTTTCTTCTTGCAGCCGTCGCAACAGTTTACATTCACTTTCAGCTCAACTTTCTACACAGTAATTGCGCTAATAATTTTATATACTCAATATTTAGATTATATATATATATATATATATATATTCCAAGTTATGAATGGTTAAATACAGAATAAAAATTTAGAA
>NW_018165164.1:143440-154619 GCF_001263595.1 Phalaenopsis equestris
TTTTTTATGATTGCCTAGAGTCATGTCTTTCTAGTTGATGTAATAGAAATGTATTTTTTCCTATTTGAGATAATCTCAGATAATTAATAGTCTATCTCAATGTGTTTTATGAGAGTATGGAACATTGAATTGTGTGCTAAGGTGATTGTGCGTGTTTTTGTTGTGTATCAATGTTGATGGGAGTTATTATTGTGTGAGTTCTTCTAGCAATCATTGAAACAATAGTATGTTTGTAGTGTTAGATGCAAGTGCCTTGTATTCCTTTCAGGTGGATGATCTAGCCACTGTGGGTTACATAATTCCTTACTGACCATGAGATCAGATTTAGTCCCAAATATATGCAAAAACCTGAGGTGGATTTCCTATCATTCATTTCACTTGTCTAGTCTACATTTGTAAATGCCTATGGTTGAAGTTTTCCCTTCATAGCGGGTAGCCTGTGGTGGATGGTGCCTTTGGGATACCTGAGTAGTCACTTGAGGTATTGAACATGAGTGTTGAGGATCTTGTGCAAGTGCTAACTTAGTAGATTCACTATGAAGGTTATGTCGGGTCTAGTGATTGTTAGGTATTGGAGTGAGCCTAGAGTTTGTTTGTAGTGATGAAGAATTAGTGTGGGAGTGCTGGTGGAATTGAGTTGTGATATTGGGAGTGCTAGTGGTCATGACTGTTTTTTCTTAAAGCACTCCAATTTTGTTAAGAAGGTTTCTGAGATGGTATCCTTGATGGAAGAAATATCTAGCCGGTGTGTGGTGTAATTGTGACTAAGAAGTGAGAAATTGGTCATGGTTATTTGAGGTTGAATTGAGTGTTGAGCTTTTGTATGAGTGAGTTGACTGTTGTGGCGAATTTTCCTGTGACAAGAATTTTATTTACAAAGATAAAGAGGTAGATTCTCATGTATTCAGTGTGATATATCAAGAGTGAGGGATTGATTGTGCTTAATTTGAAGTGTTGGTCATATAAGAGCATAGAATGTGGAGTACTACTATCATGATGCTTTTTTAAGATTATAAATGTTTGTGTTTAATTTGCATACATGATGAGGATATGTTGAGTCTATAAATCATTGTGGTTGAGTTATGTAAACAATATCTTCCATGTTAAGTACTTTAGAATGGGGATGTCCAAACATGTGATGCCATGTAGTTAGGGCTTCAGTTGTCTCGAGTGGTATGATTGATTACTATCCTCTTTTAGTTGGGCCACTGAAGTGGGTTTTTTAGGCGTGGAAATCCTATATGTGAAATCCATTAGCGTTGATTTATTATCTTAAGTGAGTTAGTGTATTGACATTAGATTGTTTGGGAGGTATGGGGTTTAAAAAATTGGTTATAATGTGAGCTTACCATTGGCATCATTTTTTATGTCATTTGTGTGGGATGTCCACTTGAGCGGAACGGTTTTGTGCCTCACGCATATACTCTCCTTATAGCTCCAGATAAGTGTCAGAGCCCTCTAGAGCACTCCTTAAAGCTCAAGAGATGAATATCCACATGTACGATGTGCCCCGTAGCTCATGGTTGCCAAGACTAGTCAAACCCTTGAAAGAAAAATTTTGGCCCAGAGCTCCCAATCCAGGATGTGGGCGAGCCCGAATCTGCATGCAATTTGGATAACTGCCACCATGTTTTGGGCACCCCTGCACCTTTGGTATGTTAGTTTACCTGTGTCAGATTAGTGTTGGACTTGCGCTGATAAACAGAGAGTTGGGAAAACCCACAACAACTTTAGGGCGTGCCCGTGCCCGATCTTATGGACTCCAGTGCGCTCACACTACGATTATGGAGTGCTTGTTTTAACAATGGTGCATTCATGCCATCTCAGCATGCCCACATTCATGTTCCTAAGGCAGACCCGTGTTGTACTATCGCTGAGCTCAAGCTGAAAGATGGTGTGATAAGTGCCCCCGCGATGCGATGCTGGCGCAGCTAATCCACTACCTCAACGCACCCGCACCATATCAAAATATGCTCTGGTTTTGTTGCACATGAATTTCCAAAAGAGGGACCTTTGTTCACTTAAATGTTGCTACTAGGCCTCTAACCAGGGGCCTAAAAGCTTGTTACCTATTTATTATGCCTAAAATAATTTTAAACAAGGGACTAATGTTCCCGTGGGAGCCCCCATGCCCAAAAATGGCAAAGGGAGAATCTTAATCCTAACCCCTTGGGAAAAGTTGAGAAGGGATGGTTCATTTGGATATTTTTCAGCCAAGAAGAAGCTTCAAAGTGGGGAGAGCTGAGCTAGGCGCTTATTCTTCCATTCTTCTTCTTCCTCCTCTAGATTCCTTCCTCTTCTTCTCTTCTTCTTCTTCTTCTTCTTCCTCCATTACTTTGGTAAGAAGAGTGTTAGGGAACAGTTGGAGAGGCTTCTTGAAGGAGCTTTTGAAGTTTCAATTAAGGGAGGAGAGCTTGATCTTGTTTGGAGGAGAAGGATTCATCTCCTTCGAGAAAGGAGAGCTTCATCTTGTTAGGAGAAGAGTTCACTTGGAGTTTCCTCAAATTCTCCTTCAATAGGTGAGCTTCTTCCATCTTAGAGAAGCGAGGGAGCTAGCATCACCAGATCAAGGTTAGAGCTTAAAGCAAGCTAAGAGCATGCTTCCTTAATCGCCACATAGGTGAATTCTCTAAATCCCTTACAAATTTCATTCTTAGAGCCCACTAGGTCTGGATGTTAGAGGATTAAGAACTAGGGTTGTGTGCTTAGAGAGAGATGATAAGTTTAGTAGCCTTCTCATAAACTTTTTCCCTCTAAACTGTAGTTTCAAAATCTCACAAGTCGGTGTTATATTAATCTCATTGTTTGTTTCAGCTGCTTCATTTGGATGGACACTTGAAGTCGATCAGTCAAGCAAACGAAGAATTTCCTTTGATCATCATTCTCTCGGCCATAGGAAGTCCTCTTCACTCTATTTCAAGTCTGGAAAATGGAGGTGAACATCATGTTGCCTCAAGCAATATAGTGTTGATACACCTCTCCATTAGTTCTACCTTAGAACTTATAAGAAGTCGATAGAACTAGTTTGGCGTGATGTTGAATGCATTGGCTTGTGTGGCTTGCATGCTCATTTATCATGTTTTGCATAATTGTATGATTAATCGCGTTAGCAATTTAGTTCAATCGGCCACTCTAGCTCGATCAAAAAATCTCTTTTGGTGTGATCGTCTTCCTAGCTCAATCATCTGATCACATTGCCACGATGTGATCAACTAATCTCTTTCAGTGTGATCATCATCCTGGCTCAATCATCCAATAACTTTGGTTTGATCAGCCTCCCCAACTCAATTGATCAATCTCTTTTGCTACAATCATTGTCCTGACTTGATCGTCTTATATATTTGGTTTGATTAGCCACCCTAATTGGATCGACCAATATTCTTTGGTATGATCGCAACTCTGGCTAACTCGACTAATCTCTTTGGTTCAATCGACCGCTCCGACTCGATAAACCAATCTCTTTTTGTACAATCGCCACCTCGGCTCGATCCTTCAATCACTTTGGTTTGATCGATCATCTTCTTAGCTCGATCGTCCAGTCACTTTAGTTCGATTAGCCACCCAGACTTATGGATATCCTATTTCGAGGTATTTCAATATGATATTGTTCTCTCAAAATATCACATGAGGATTACAGTACATAAGCACTCCATATTTCTTTTTAAAATTTGTTTGTCTATTTTTTTGTATATCCTGTCTTTTCCAGTCCTTCTCCTCTTTTAATCATTCATATGATCCGAGAAGGAGATTTATTTGGAAAGGAGAATCATACGACAACAACATATACTTGTTGTATGATTTGTGAAGGTGGTGTGAGATTTGTTGAAGCTTCTGTGTTCAGCATCCACTCTTGATTTGGTTAGGTTATGTATTTCATTAAGGCAGTGTGTTGATTCTAAAAATTGGGCTTATATTGATGATTGGCTTGATGTCAACATTGAGCAATTGAGTAACCAATCTTGAAATAGATTTAACATGTAACAGTTGTTATGGTCTTGTGGTTATTTAATGACAGCTTGTTTTTCAGATTTATCTTTTATTTTTTATTGTATGATCTGTCCAATTTTGAACTTCTTTACTGTGCTTATGAACAATGTATTTGGTGATTGTTTTTTTATCACTTCGGTAACTAGATGATTATATCCTCACTATAAAGTAGAGAGTAGAAATCTTCTAGACTTATTAGATTGAGTTGGGTGCATATGTATGTCTTGAAACCTTGATATTTGGCTGGGAGGTTATTCAATGTGTATAACCATTCAATGTGTATAATATAATGTCTTCATTATTAATTTTAGAGCCTATTTTGTCTATGTTATCAAATATACTATTGATGGTGGTTAGCTTTTGAGATGTGTTGTTGGTCATATGGAGCTATGCAACTCATTTTTTTCAGTTGTGTATGTGTTGGCTATCTGAAATCATTTTTCTAGAGCAATCCATATGCCTGTCGTGTTGTGTAGATTAGGAATGTATGGTAATAACACCAAGGTTCTGATCAATGAATTTCATAGAGCTAGATTTTCTATTTATGTTCTTATTACATATGAGCTTGATTGGGGTTGGGTGGTGGAAGTGGATTATATTGTCTAAGGAAGTATTAAACCCATTTGCAAAGAGTTTTAGAATTTTAGCTTTCCATACCTTATAATTCTCATGAGTGAGGGGAGATGCGGCTACTATTTTGATGTGAACCATCAATAACTTAAGTGGCAGGGCTATGCTTTTCTCCTTCATTTGGTTAAGGGAAGTGGCAAATAGTTGGTTTATCGTTTGAGAAGTTGAACATCAGAAGCCCATGATCCCTGTTATTGAATTATAACTCTGATACCATGAAGATGAGTGAAGAAGCGGTGGAAGAAGATTAGGGGAAAAGCTGAAGAAAGAAACGTAGTTTCCTATATTTCTATCTTATGTATTTTTTTCCTCTACAATCATTTACTGTCAGTAGCCCCTCACATAAGAAGGGTGTAGGGATTATTTTAGTCAATATATGAATAACATGTATGTTGTACATATGTGAACTATGTAAACGTTTGTTATGAGAGTTGCCCAAGTCTTGCCTCCTCATTCCTCCTCTCCTATGGGACACACGAATCATACTTGCTCAGATCCGATGAGCATATTAGGAGGTGAAGACCTTTATTTGTCTTTTAGACCATTGTTATAAAATTCTAAATATCTTAAAATTAGTAAATACATAAAATCTATTCCTATGTATTTACGCATTTACATCTAAACTTTTCCTTTTAATTTTGTACCACCCAACTCTTTTATGTCACATCAAAAATATCACTATTTTAACAATTAAAAAGCTTGATATGCTAACAAACAAATTTTCATCATCTAATATGAATATTGAGATAACATTTTGTGTAGTAAATATTCAAACTTTGATTCAAAGTCATCCTAAATATCAATTTCAACAAACTTACAATCAAATCTACCGGCACCACGGGATAGATCTAAAGATACCAAAATTGGGCCAATCCTAGTCGAATCTAGCCTCAATCAAGCCATTATGCTTCTTTGGGAAAATTTTCATACATAATTGGAAGGATAATAAGATTCTAAATCAAGCAAGCTTAAAGACAAATTATGTGTCTCGACAAAACAAATTCAACGAGCCTAACAACATTCAATTATGATATCAATAAGGAACTCAAATCTCCAACTAACGTCGTCTGATCAACGGAATCTCTTTGTATCATCTAATCAGAGTAGTCTAGATTCCTCCTCAATTTGCAATCTAAAGTCTATCAATAGAGCCCTACCCTCTTCTTAAGAAAGTTATGACACCCTAAGCAAAGGAGACACTTGGATCCAGAAAAAATGGTGAACCTTGGAAAAGGAGCTGGATTTTGGCATCACTTCTGCATAGTAGATCCAACGAATGTCGCCTACTATAATTGTCTCTGCCTCCTACCATTGCCGCCTCCAACACTTTCCAACTCCAGTCAACGTCGCTTGTAAACTCCGGTTACCGTTGCCTATGGCCTACTCTGATTGTTGATGCCTTCGCCAGCCATCTGATCTTTGCAGGGAAGTCCCTTGTGAAGTCCCAATGTTCATTACAGAATCCCAACATAGATCGCAAAATGGTGAAGCACTTGATGGAGCCATACGTAACACCACACAACAAATATGGTGCAATAACACACCTCGAAGATGATGTAGTTACACACCATGATGACGATGTAACAATATACCTCGAGTATGGTGTAGTGACACATTGCGATGAAGGTATAACAATGCATCTCACATATGGTGCAACGAAGCCTCTTGAAGACTGTGTAACAACATACCCCAAATATGGTGTTGTGATACACCCCAATGATGGCGTAACAAACCACCCCACATATGGAACAATGAGTCCTGAAAATGGTGAACAACGCGCCATGAATATAGTTCAATGACACAACCTAAAGACAGTGTAATAACACACCCTGCATACAATGCAACAAAATCTTTCGAAGAAGATGCAACAACACACCATGATTATGATGCAGTGACACATCCCAAAGAAAGTCTAACAATGCACCCTACACACAATGCAACGATGCTTCCCGAAGACAGTTTAGCTACACAATCCAAGTATAGTGTAGTGACACACCCCAATGTTGGTATAACAATGCACCTCATATATGTTGGGATGATGCCTCCTGATTGCGGTGTTAAATATAGCCATAATTCAGTGCAACGACGCAACTCTAAGATAATGTCATAATACACCCCACATACCCTGCAGTCTACAAACACTATCAGAGCTCACCACTACGGTTTATGTGGTTCACAGCTCATGCAGCTCTTGATTTTGGCCTCTGTGGCCTACGACGTCATTACAACTAACCACTACGACATATGTGGCTTATCGATTGTGCATCTCCTGACTCCTACCTTTGCGACATAAGAAGGACATCACAACTCCCCATTATGACTTATGTGAACATTTAGGACCTATGTTGCTCGCAGCTTGTGTGCAGCTCCCAACTCTGACCCCTATGGCCTACAAATGTTATCACAGCTAATCACGACAATCTATGTAACCAAGTACGACCTACATCTCTTGCAGCTTGTGCAATTCCATACTCTAGTCTTTATAGCCTTCAAACGTCATTATAGCTCATCACAATGACAGATGTAACCAACTACGGTCTACGTAGCTCACAGCTCATACAACTCCAAATTCTAGCCTTTATGAACTACATACTTCATCACAACTCAACACTGTGGCCTACATGACCAATTACAACTTACGTTGCAACTCACCACTATGACCTGCGTGGTCTACCTGTTGTGCAGCTGCTAACTACGGCCTTTGCAACCTATAGACATCATTAAATCTTACTAGTACGACTCAGGTGACTAACTACAACCTACATGGTCCACAACTTGCACAGCTCTTTACTATGTCCCCTGTGGCCTACAGGCATCATCACAACTCACAATTACATCCAACATGACCAACTACAACCTACGTGGTCCACAGTTTGTGCAACTCCCGACTTCAACCCATGTGACCTACAAACATCATCTCAGCTCACCACTATGACCTACGTGGCTCACAGGTCCTACAGCTTTTCACTACAGTCTATGGGTCCACATGGTAAACTACTACCATGGCTTTCAATTATGATCTATGCGAGAAGATGACGCTGTAACCAACATCCACAACATCCCCAACGAACTATTGCCTTCATAATAATTGACTACGGCCCTTGCAGCCTATCATCACTGAGAACAACATTCATTATAGCCAGACTATAACTATTATCGATGAAAAATCGATGTGTCTTCTCTCGCTTATTTCTCTTTAATTATCAAAAGTGAAAAATGTGAAAACATTTAAAGTGAAATATAAATTTTCATACATAAATAAAACAACAAATATGAAAATATTAAAGTAAGTGTTTCATATGTTTATACATAAAAGTTAAGTGGAATGTATGCCTCTACTTCCTTAAATTTAAAGACCACTGACGTGTTCATCTCTAAGAGCATTGTGGCTAATTTTTTATTCCTCTTTTTTTTCAGCGGTCTATCATTAAAGATAACTGCCACTTTGTCGGATAAGTTTCACATTACATTTTTTTTTTAGGAGCACTACTTGGCATCTTGTAGTTTCATGTTTTAATTGCTGTGGTATTATTCATTCGCACCCTCATTAAACAACATATTTAGTACTGTAATTGTCTTTACTTTTTAGTTAGCAATTTGAGACAAATTTTAGGCCCCATCAGACAAATTTAGTACACAAATAAATCATGTAGCCTTTTAGACTTTTCTCTTTTTGTATTTGAACATTTAATTATTTTTTTTATTTGAACATTCGGGGTCAATTTAGGACAGCTTATTTGGTGCGGTGGCGTTTTAAAAATACACTTGACTTATTTGGGTAAACTGCATTTTGACAGCTTATGCATTTTCAAAACGCTAAAAAAAAAGTTTTCACACCACACCTATCTAGATGTCGTGGCAGCTTTCTAACAGCGGTCTGAATTTTTCAAAAAAAAAATTTGTAATATTCACCGCACCTTGCTTATTAGCATATTATTTTTAATCAGCTTATCAACAGATTATTCAATAAACTGCAGTTGCCCCAAACAGACCCTTAATTATGTACCTCTTATTACTCAGGTATTTACGTATCTAACATGTAAATTCAATTCACATTATATGACATTTTATCTAAATATAGTGAAAGAATATAGAGCACTTTTTAAAAGCAAAGATAATAAATTTATGATGTGATATGAATTGTTTAGGTGGTATAAATGTAAGAAAATAAATTTTAGATATTAGATTTGTAAATACAAAATATTTTATGGATCTAGAACTTATAGCATCAACCGAGCGAGCGTGAGATGCAGGTTGATGTGCTCATTGAAATGCTTATTTTTTAACATAAAAAAAGAAAAGGGGCATTCAAATACATACCACAAAATTCTTTTTTATTTACATTTCTAACACCGAAGAAATAATTTTTGCATACATAGCACTAAAAATCTTTAACATCATGTCAAAAATATTACTATCACTTAGGATCCGTTTGGGTCAGCTTATAAATGCGGGCGGCGTTTTGAAACCGTTTGGAAAACACGTTTCGACAACTTATCTGAAAACGCGGTTAGGTTTTTATACTAAATGTCGGCCGCAGGCTGAACCCTGTGGGTCACCTGCTGGCCACGGATAAGCTGCTTATCTGGAAAAACACAAGCTGCCACAAACACACTCTTACTTTTTAAAGGTAAAACATACATTTTTCAAGTAAGAATTTATCACGCCAATGCGTTGCAAGTGTAAAAATTAAATTGTGAGTGTTAGATATGTAAATACATAAAAATTGTGTAATATGTATGTAATTTCTCCAAAGAAAAAACATGGTGGATTGGAATATCCATGATAAGTTTCCAATTATAGTCATTATAATATGCAATTACAAATAATTAAAATCACATGTTTAATAGCCAATCTAAAAAATATGTTTAAAAGCAAAGATAAAAAAAATGCACTTTTACGACTTTTTTTTTAATATTTAATGACGTTTAATCACATGATTTTATAATACAAACTAATATAGTACAGAATTTTTATAATAAATAATTTTATTCATATTTATTTAATTGTCATAATAAATATCAAATTATTTATAAAACATATTAATTCACTTAGAGCTATGGAAGGCCCAATATTTACCCAACCATGTCAATTGGGAGAAAAATTTGCGTACGTACGAAGCGGGTATATCCGTGTTAAACCTCCCTGTACCTTCTAGTATGTTCTATGTTTCTGTTTTCATGTATTTATAGATTACATGTAGGTTACAGGCAGGTTACAGGGGGTATAACGCGGATATAACAACCCAATACCCTCGGAAAAACCTCAGGGCTAGAAAGTAATTAGGGGCTTTCATCAGGGCTAGAAAGTAATTACATTTAATTAACGGTTCCATTTAAAATATATATCTATAATGAAGTTAATTATCTTCATTCATTTACTTCCAAATCTATCCATGCTTTTTGATTCGGATTGACATTTAACCGACGAAAAAAAAAGAAAAATCAAATATCAAATCAGATTCGACATTCAAATCAGAATTCAACCTAACAACGTAAATAATATTAAATTAATTAATATATTTAACAATCATAATAAATAAGAAATTAAATGTAAAATAACAGATGTTCTTGAAACAGGCTTTAAAAATTATTGCATTTAGCACCCTTTTATCTTTATATTTCAATTTTTTATGAAACTTGCTTTGGAAGTTTAAACCAATTTACAGCCAGCTTTTACAAATTTATTTTGATTCCTAACAAATCTAATTTCCTAAATTTAGTTAATAATGCTCATCAAACATAAACATACATTTCTCATAAGATTAATGAAAAAAGACTTCCTGTATTGTCGAATTCAAAACTGTCATTTGGATCGTACTCAACGAATATAACATGGAACCCATGAAAAGGAGAAGGGGTATTCTCGGGCTCTTTGACCTCTATATTCCACACAAAATAATGTTATAACATGTGTTAAGTGGGTAATTATGCAGGTGGTATATACAAGTGAGGGAAGAAGTGGAGCGTGCTCCCTACATAGGGAGTAACAGAGAGAGCCTAAAGGCCAAGGGCCCTAGGACCCAAGACCCCTTAATACATAATAAGATCCTTCTATTTTTATAGAGAAAGAGGAGGAAAATAGAATATTAAAGGTATACCCTTGCTTTATGGTGGGTCGTAAGGGGTACTCCGATCATTTTCTTGCTTGGATCTATTGTCCTGGAGCTTTCTCGTCGTTGGACTCATCGACATCCGATGGTCGACCCTGCTAGTCGGTCAATCTAGATGGTGTTGGTCGGTCCAATTGGCTTACCGGTTTGTGTTGGCCGACTCAAGTAGTTTGCCGGTTGGGAGTTGGCCGACCCAAGTGGTCGGCTGGTTGGGGGTTAACCAACCACAGTGGACGATAAATAGGTGTTGGACAGTCTAGATGGCCGATTGGTAGGGTTAGTCGGCCAAGGTGGTCTGTCAATTAGTTTATGGTTGGCCCAAGTGGCTGGTCGACTAGGGTTGGTCGGTCACGGTGACATATCGGCTGGAGTCCTTTTGGTCGGCCTAGGGGGGCGACCAGTTGTTGGTGGCGGGGCCAGGGGGGGGGGCAGGGGAACGAAGAGGGCAAA
>NW_018165164.1:157947-160680 GCF_001263595.1 Phalaenopsis equestris
AGAGTGAGGATCACATTTGATTCCATGAAGGAGTATTTCGTTAATGGAATTAAGTGCAAATAAATAGGGAAATATACATTGATTAGGTGTAGAATTAGAGATTTTAGGGTGACAGACTAAAATCTTCAATTTGGTCTTAGTGTTTAAGAGCTAAAGTGAGAGTTAGCCTTCAGGTGAAGGGAAGTGGGAGCTCTGAAGAGGGAGTCAGTATCCTCCTAGCCTAGCCACAGGTTTAGGGATTAAACCTGGGATTAGCCAATGATTTTCTATAACACTGTATTAGAGTAGAGAATTAAAACTGTTCTTATTTGGCACAATACATATTAAAACCATTTATCTCATCTCATTTTTACCAAAATCTCATTGTAGTGGGAAAGATGTTTTTCCACATAAGAAATCTTCATCACATAAAGATAGTTTAATAGTTTAATAGTTACTGTTTAAACTTTGCATTTCAGTTTTGCTAGTAGTTAAATAATTTAGTTTTGATTGCATCTTACACATTCGAAATTACTGACAGTAATTTCGTTTGATTTCTGTGAATTTCTTAGATAATTTTTCATTTCAAATTTAAATCTTCCCCGTGGGATCGATATTCGAGGAAATAGAAAGTCATTTATTACTTGATAATGATACGTATACTTGCGTAGAATCTCAACATTAATTGCTTAAATTTCTTAATAATAAATATTGCATCAAGCTTTTGGCACTGTTACATAGAAGAGTCAAACTTATATAAATTTTGCACAACTATATTTACCGGGATCATTCATCCCAGGGAGGAGGCTTTGATGAAGAGATATATTTTTTGTCTTTTCTTTCTTTTCTTTCATTTTTTCTTCCTTCTCTTTCTTGCTTTTTCTTTTTTGTTCTTTTTTTTTAATCTTTTATTTTTGTCTTGTCACTTTTGTCATTTTCCACTTATCATTTTACTTTTTTCTTGTCACTATCTTTTTTGTCTTCTTCCTCTTATCTTTTTCTTCTTCCTTTTCTTTCTTTTGTTTCTTTGTTTTGAGCTTTCTCCAACCCAGAATATTCATTTTCTTATTGACGACACAATCTATGCTCACAACATCTTTTAGAATGTTGAATCCAAAACTGTCATTTGAATCGTGCCCAAAGAATAGAGTGTGAAACCCAAGGGAAGGAGAAAGAGAGGATAAAAAGAGATACTTGGCTCGACGAAGGGCAGATTGGAATGTTCCTAGGATCTTATGCCTCTATTATTCCACATAAAATGAGGTTGCAAGTGAAGGGAAGTAAGGTAGTGTGCTCCCTACATAGAGGGTAAGAGAGAAAACCTAAGTCCTTGGGCCTAGGATTCCTTAACACATGCTAAGATCGTTCTATTTATAGTGAAAAAGAGGGGAAAATAGAGTATTACAAGCATGTCCTTGCTTTATGGTGGCTCGTAGGGTTGCTCTGTTCCTTTTCTTGTTTGGATCCATTGTCCTGGAGCTTTCTCATTGCTGGACTCATCGTTATCGGGTGGTCGGTCGGTTTGAGGTGGTCGGTTGGTGGTGGCTAGCACAAGTGGCCAACCAAAGTGGTGCTAACCGGCCCAAGTAGACGACCTAGGTGGTGCTGGTCGGCCTAAGTAGCTGATTGGTTTGTGTTGGCCTACCCAAGTGGTCGATCGGTTGGGGGTTGGCTGGCTGGTAGGGTTCGCCGACCAGTTAGTATTTGGCCAGCCCAAGTAGCCGACTAGTTAAGGTTGGTAGGCCAAGTTGGCCAGCTGGCTAGACTACTTTTAGCCTGCTCATGTTGGCCAGCCGGTTAATGCTGGCCGGCCAAGGTGGCCGGTCGGTTGAATGAACATGGCTAACCAGGGTGGCCCCAAAACTAACATATACGTGTTTGTGGGTGTGTCTCTGGTTATGGTGATCCCTCTGGCTCGACAAGACGATATTTTCAGGCTATATATGTATGTATGTATGTATGTATGTATGTATATGTTGCCCACAATTCTTTTAGCTATGGAATATGTAAATACATAAGAATTAAGTGCTATTTATGTAAATGCCCTTAAAATAAAATAAAATAAAATTTTGAAAAAGGTGGAGAATGAAGCTTTCTAGATTCTGCGTATTATTAACGAGTGGTTTAAGAGAGTTTGGAATTACTTCGTAGGATTCGCTCCGCAGAATACTACCAACCACGTAGCACATTAGATTTTGTATATATAATATCACTCAATTCTTATGTATTTACATATCTAACACCTAAATTTCAATATTTATATATATCAGTATATGCCACTTTAGCTAATGCATGAAAAGGTCATTTCTTTTTTGTCAAGGGAGAAAGAGTGGTACTTTTGTGATATAAAAGATTTGAGTTGTATAAATGTAAAAAGTGAAATTTAGGTGTTAGAAAAGTAAATACATAGGAATTGGGTGGATGTATGCAAATGCCTCAAAATTTAATTAAAATAGTATAGTAAAGATATAATTGAATTATGTGGCCAAAATAATATTGCTAATATTTTCTCCTATGAAGCATTTTTTGTAGCGTTATAAGAATCATTATGGGCGAATTTCTATAAACATATAATTAAACAAATATAATGGCATTTTATATTTAGAAAGTGTATTATTAAAGTTACAATATTTCGATTGGTTTTTTAGAAAATTGGCTTAGAATCCTACTTGACTTGAGGCAAAAAAAGATAGTTTAGGCGTTGAATCATTTTGGCGAGGTAGAGTCCAGTATTGTTCGTGGGCTTATATAACT
>NW_018165164.1:160780-177968 GCF_001263595.1 Phalaenopsis equestris
TTTTGACAGCTTATGCATTTTCAAAACGCTAAAAAAAAAGTTTTCACACCACACCTATCTAGATGTCGTGGCAGCTTTCTAACAGCGGTCTGAATTTTTCAAAAAAAAAATTTGTAATATTCACCGCACCTTGCTTATTAGCATATTATTTTTAATCAGCTTATCAACAGATTATTCAATAAACTGCAGTTGCCCCAAACAGACCCTTAATTATGTACCTCTTATTACTCAGGTATTTACGTATCTAACATGTAAATTCAATTCACATTATATGACATTTTATCTAAATATAGTGAAAGAATATAGAGCACTTTTTAAAAGCAAAGATAATAAATTTATGATGTGATATGAATTGTTTAGGTGGTATAAATGTAAGAAAATAAATTTTAGATATTAGATTTGTAAATACAAAATATTTTATGGATCTAGAACTTATAGCATCAACCGAGCGAGCGTGAGATGCAGGTTGATGTGCTCATTGAAATGCTTATTTTTTAACATAAAAAAAGAAAAGGGGCATTCAAATACATACCACAAAATTCTTTTTTATTTACATTTCTAACACCGAAGAAATAATTTTTGCATACATAGCACTAAAAATCTTTAACATCATGTCAAAAATATTACTATCACTTAGGATCCGTTTGGGTCAGCTTATAAATGCGGGCGGCGTTTTGAAACCGTTTGGAAAACACGTTTCGACAACTTATCTGAAAACGCGGTTAGGTTTTTATACTAAATGTCGGCCGCAGGCTGAACCCTGTGGGTCACCTGCTGGCCACGGATAAGCTGCTTATCTGGAAAAACACAAGCTGCCACAAACACACTCTTACTTTTTAAAGGTAAAACATACATTTTTCAAGTAAGAATTTATCACGCCAATGCGTTGCAAGTGTAAAAATTAAATTGTGAGTGTTAGATATGTAAATACATAAAAATTGTGTAATATGTATGTAATTTCTCCAAAGAAAAAACATGGTGGATTGGAATATCCATGATAAGTTTCCAATTATAGTCATTATAATATGCAATTACAAATAATTAAAATCACATGTTTAATAGCCAATCTAAAAAATATGTTTAAAAGCAAAGATAAAAAAAATGCACTTTTACGACTTTTTTTTTAATATTTAATGACGTTTAATCACATGATTTTATAATACAAACTAATATAGTACAGAATTTTTATAATAAATAATTTTATTCATATTTATTTAATTGTCATAATAAATATCAAATTATTTATAAAACATATTAATTCACTTAGAGCTATGGAAGGCCCAATATTTACCCAACCATGTCAATTGGGAGAAAAATTTGCGTACGTACGAAGCGGGTATATCCGTGTTAAACCTCCCTGTACCTTCTAGTATGTTCTATGTTTCTGTTTTCATGTATTTATAGATTACATGTAGGTTACAGGCAGGTTACAGGGGGTATAACGCGGATATAACAACCCAATACCCTCGGAAAAACCTCAGGGCTAGAAAGTAATTAGGGGCTTCCATCAGGGCTAGAAAGTAATTACATTTAATTAACGGTTCCATTTAAAATATATATCTATAATGAAGTTAATTATCTTCATTCATTTACTTCCAAATCTATCCATGCTTTTTGATTCGGATTGACATTTAACCGACGAAAAAAAAAGAAAAATCAAATATCAAATCAGATTCGACATTCAAATCAGAATTCAACCTAACAACGTAAATAATATTAAATTAATTAATATATTTAACAATCATAATAAATAAGAAATTAAATGTAAAATAACAGATGTTCTTGAAACAGGCTTTAAAAATTATTGCATTTAGCACCCTTTTATCTTTATATTTCAATTTTTTATGAAACTTGCTTTGGAAGTTTAAACCAATTTACAGCCAGCTTTTACAAATTTATTTTGATTCCTAACAAATCTAATTTCCTAAATTTAGTTAATAATGCTCATCAAACATAAACATACATTTCTCATAAGATTAATGAAAAAAGACTTCCTGTATTGTCGAATTCAAAACTGTCATTTGGATCGTACTCAACGAATATAACATGGAACCCATGAAAAGGAGAAGGGGTATTCTCGGGCTCTTTGACCTCTATATTCCACACAAAATAATGTTATAACATGTGTTAAGTGGGTAATTATGCAGGTGGTATATACAAGTGAGGGAAGAAGTGGAGCGTGCTCCCTACATAGGGAGTAACAGAGAGAGCCTAAAGGCCAAGGGCCCTAGGACCCAAGACCCCTTAATACATAATAAGATCCTTCTATTTTTATAGAGAAAGAGGAGGAAAATAGAATATTAAAGGTATACCCTTGCTTTATGGTGGGTCGTAAGGGGTACTCCGATCATTTTCTTGCTTGGATCTATTGTCCTGGAGCTTTCTCGTCGTTGGACTCATCGACATCCGATGGTCGACCCTGCTAGTCGGTCAATCTAGATGGTGTTGGTCGGTCCAATTGGCTTACCGGTTTGTGTTGGCCGACTCAAGTAGTTTGCCGGTTGGGAGTTGGCCGACCCAAGTGGTCGGCTGGTTGGGGGTTAACCAACCACAGTGGACGATAAATAGGTGTTGGACAGTCTAGATGGCCGATTGGTAGGGTTAGTCGGCCAAGGTGGTCTGTCAATTAGTTTATGGTTGGCCCAAGTGGCTGGTCGACTAGGGTTGGTCGGTCACGGTGACATATCGGCTGGAGTCCTTTTGGTCGGCCTAGGGGGGCGACCAGTTGTTGGTGGCTGGCCTAGGTGGCGGGCCAGTTGAACGAAGATGACAAACCAAGGTAGCTAGCTCGACAAGTATGTGACTGTTGGCGTATCTATGAAGACGGTAATCCCTTAGCCTCAAATAGACAATATTGTTAGGCTATACATGAAACACCCGAGTTTCTTACTTTTAGGAGGCGAAGCTGCAATAAGAATGAAAAACTTATAGGTATAGAAAACATTCTTTCCTTAGCCTCTAGCTTTACTTAGATTTTTAACAATCCATTTGCCAGTTTTTGTTAAGTTGATTTTTTGAGAGCATATTTAGTCACGTGCACTTTTTATATTTTTAGACATAAAAATTTTTCCCAACTCAATTCCCACCTCTTGCTCATCACTTTTTCTCTTATCAGAACTTCACCTCCGACGGGTCACACCTTTCTCCAAGTTATAGGTGGGTTATGTCGCTGCCTTCGTGGGGATAGCTGTCGAGGCTCACTAGTGGAGAAATTTGCGTTGTACTCTTTGCAAATCTTGTCACTTTTGGCAGGGAACCACCGCTATAATTTTTTTCTAAATCAAGCTTCGAGATGGGTTTTGGAGGCTTCTTAAGGTTGAGTGTCAGGAGAAATTTTAGTTGCTCATCCTGGAGAAGAGACTTTAATCAGGAGAGATCTTGTAATGTTGATCTCAGAGAAGAGGTTTAAATAGAGAGAAAGTTTATTCGTTCACTGATACACAAAAAATATATGTATTTTTAGACTCATATTTTATACTCATTTTTTGTGATATTGCGCTTTAATGGAAGGTATTTTTATGTTTTCTTGCAAATTGTTGATTTTTAGGACTTGAAGCAAGACTTGAAGCAAAAAGAAAGTTGAAGCAAAAAGAAAGCAAAAAGGATGAAATTTGGTGTTAAAATGAAATTTGTGAAGAAATACTCAGCGCCGACGGCGCCAGAAGCAGCGCCGACGACGCACTTACAGAACGACTGATAGATTTTACTCAGCGCTGACGACGTCATTTAACAGAGAGCAGCGAAATTAAATACGGGACACTGGCGCCGACGGCGCCATAATGGGCGCCGACTGCGTCAATGTCGGTTGAGACCCTGTTTCTAGAAGATTTGATGAATTTGAACGTTTTTTGAAGGTTTTTGGATGCACCTATTGAACCGACTCTAGGCTCTATTTGGGGCCAAAATTGATCAGAAAAGGCGCTCCTCTTCATTCCGACTTGCTCATTTTCGCAACCTCGCCCCCATACACTTTTTTCATCTTCATTCCACCACAATTCAGAAGTCTATTAGTGATTTATCTTTAAGAGTTTAGAGTTTTGTGGTGAGATTAAGTGTGAATTCTTCTCTAAGAGTGTTGGAGAAGGAGAAAAGTGAGAGATTTCTTCTTCCTAATTTCCTAGGAGATGCTACAAGGGATTTGCTTTGAGAAAGAATTTTAGATAATTGTTGTTTGTTTATTAGTGTTGTATGAATTTTCTTTTATATATGAAATTTGTGTTTTGTCGTATCTTTCTCATGAAGTCTGAGTAGTTTTCTTTTCGATCTGGCCAATTGAATTGTTAAAATGTGTTGTGAAATATATGATCCGGAAAATGGAGTATAAGTTTTACAATAGAGTGAGGATCACATTTGATTCCATGAAGGAGTATTTCGTTAATGGAATTAAGTGCAAATAAATAGGGAAATATACATTGATTAGGTGTAGAATTAGAGATTTTAGGGTGACAGACTAAAATCTTCAATTTGGTCTTAGTGTTTAAGAGCTAAAGTGAGAGTTAGCCTTCAGGTGAAGGGAAGTGGGAGCTCTGAAGAGGGAGTCAGTATCCTCCTAGCCTAGCCACAGGTTTAGGGATTAAACCTGGGATTAGCCAATGATTTTCTATAACACTGTATTAGAGTAGAGAATTAAAACTGTTCTTATTTGGCACAATACATATTAAAACCATTTATCTCATCTCATTTTTACCAAAATCTCATTGTAGTGGGAAAGATGTTTTTCCACATAAGAAATCTTCATCACATAAAGATAGTTTAATAGTTTAATAGTTACTGTTTAAACTTTGCATTTCAGTTTTGCTAGTAGTTAAATAATTTAGTTTTGATTGCATCTTACACATTCGAAATTACTGACAGTAATTTCGTTTGATTTCTGTGAATTTCTTAGATAATTTTTCATTTCAAATTTAAATCTTCCCCGTGGGATCGATATTCGAGGAAATAGAAAGTCATTTATTACTTGATAATGATACGTATACTTGCGTAGAATCTCAACATTAATTGCTTAAATTTCTTAATAATAAATATTGCATCAAGCTTTTGGCACTGTTACATAGAAGAGTCAAACTTATATAAATTTTGCACAACTATATTTACCGGGATCATTCATCCCAGGGAGGAGGCTTTGATGAAGAGATATATTTTTTGTCTTTTCTTTCTTTTCTTTCATTTTTTCTTCCTTCTCTTTCTTGCTTTTTCTTTTTTGTTCTTTTTTTTTAATCTTTTATTTTTGTCTTGTCACTTTTGTCATTTTCCACTTATCATTTTACTTTTTTCTTGTCACTATCTTTTTTGTCTTCTTCCTCTTATCTTTTTCTTCTTCCTTTTCTTTCTTTTGTTTCTTTGTTTTGAGCTTTCTCCAACCCAGAATATTCATTTTCTTATTGACGACACAATCTATGCTCACAACATCTTTTAGAATGTTGAATCCAAAACTGTCATTTGAATCGTGCCCAAAGAATAGAGTGTGAAACCCAAGGGAAGGAGAAAGAGAGGATAAAAAGAGATACTTGGCTCGACGAAGGGCAGATTGGAATGTTCCTAGGATCTTATGCCTCTATTATTCCACATAAAATGAGGTTGCAAGTGAAGGGAAGTAAGGTGTGTGCTCCCTACATAGAGGGTAAGAGAGAAAACCTAAGGCCTTGGGCCTAGGATTCCTTAACACATGCTAAGAACGTTCTATTTATAGTGAAAAAGAGGGGAAAATAGAGTATTACAAGCATGTCCTTGCTTTATGGTGGCTCGTAGGGTTGCTCTGTTCCTTTTCTTGTTTGGATCCATTGTCCTGGAGCTTTCTCATTGCTGGACTCATCGTTATCGGGTGGTCGGTCGGTTTGAGGTGGTCGGTTGGTGGTGGCTAGCACAAGTGGCCAACCAAAGTGGTGCTAACCGGCCCAAGTAGACGACCTAGGTGGTGCTGGTCGGCCTAAGTAGCTGATTGGTTTGTGTTGGCCTACCCAAGTGGTCGATCGGTTGGGGGTTGGCTGGCTGGTAGGGTTCGCCGACCAGTTAGTATTTGGCCAGCCCAAGTAGCCGACTAGTTAAGGTTGGTAGGCCAAGTTGGCCAGCTGGCTAGACTACTTTTAGCCTGCTCATGTTGGCCAGCCGGTTAATGCTGGCCGGCCCACGAAATGCTGGCCGGCCAAGGTGGCCGGTCGGTTGAATGAACATGGCTAACCAGGGTGGCCACATACCTAACATATACGTGTTTGTGGTGTGTCTCTGGTTATGGTGATCCCTCTGGCTCGACAAGACGATATTTTCAGGCTATATATGTATGTATGTATATGTTGCCCACAATTCTCTTAGCTATGGAATATGTAAGTACATAAGAATTAAGTGCTATTTATGTAAATGCCCTTAAAATAAAATAAAATAAAATTTTGAAAAAGGTGGAGAATGAAGCTTTCTAGATTCTGCGTATTATTAACGAGTGGTTTAAGAGAGTTTGGAATTACTTCGTAGGATTCGCTCCTCAGAATACTACCAACCACGTAGCACATTAGATTTTGTATATATAATATCACTCAATTCTTATGTATTTACATATCTAACACCTAAATTTCAATATTTATATATATCAGTATATGCCACTTTAGCTAATGCATGAAAAGGTCATTTCTTTTTTGTCAAGGGAGAAAGAGTGGTACTTTTGTGATATAAAAGATTTGAGTTGTATAAATGTAAAAAGTGAAATTTAGGTGTTAGAAAAGTAAATACATAGGAATTGGGTGGATGTATGCAAATGCCTCAAAATTTAATTAAAATAGTATAGTAAAGATATAATTGAATTATGTGGCCAAAATAATATTGCTAATATTTTCTCCTATGAAGCATTTTTTGTAGCGTTATAAGAATCATTATGGGCGAATTTCTATAAACATATAATTAAACAAATATAATGGCATTTTATATTTAGAAAGTGTATTATTAAAGTTACAATATTTCGATTGGTTTTTTAGAAAATTGGCTTAGAATCCTACATGACTTGAGGCAAAAAAAGATAGTTTAGGCGTCGAATCATTTTGGCGATGTAGAGTCCAGTATTGTTCGTGGGCTTATATAACTCGAGAGAAACCTTATTTTAGGATGATTATTGAAGAAGTCCCCTTCCCCAAACCTCAATTCTTAATCTCTAGTAAGAGATAGGACCACGGAAGAGAAAATATTTCTCCTCCTCAAAGTGGGAGGTGCCTAACTTTATATCTCTATTCCCCCTAATCCCTCTCCTTTGTCCCCTTGACCAAGAGAGAAAAAGGGGACATCAAAATATAGACGGTACAATATAAAGTCTGCCCATACTGTCCTTGCAAGATAATGGAGACGTGGATGTTAGACGGCTCTTAAATAAACCAGAACCTATGTAGGTCCTTGAGTGATGTCTTTCATGTTGGCAATATGCAAATCTCAACGATCAATTATGGAGAGCTCGACAAGACAACTCGGCAGATCACTTCAACAAGTAAGCTCAACATGCCACTTCAGCAAGTAAACTCTACAAGAAAAGGTGACCGAGTCTTCTCCTAAAAAGAAAGGTCGGGCCTTCCAAGCACACAAAATTTGTCATCATATGTTTCAGCTCATGGGAGCAATATATGAGTGTACATTTAGTTTTTTAATTCTATTATCTCTTCGACTAGGGGCTGGAAGAAGAACCATGGAATGAAGAAATCGAAATTACATGATTTTTAGGTGACTTTATGCTTGTTAAGCTATAGTTTGGCCATAAGATGGTGCCATGTGAAATCGATTTCATTCGAGATTGTTTTTCCTCCGCCTAGGGGCTTTTCAAATACTGCTAAGGGGAGCTCGCTCATTCACAGTCACTACCAGGCACTTAGGCTACATCTGCAATGAGTAGTCCCCTAAACTTTTGAGTAAACATAGGTTGGTTGTCACCTGAGGGCCTTGGCTCTCATACAAGAGGGGTCGTTCGAATTTACTGATTTTGTTTATTGAAAATTCACGGTCTCATGCACATGATGGGAGAAAATGGTTGCTTCAAGTGATTGAGTTGTTCAGGTGGAATTATATTTTACTTGTGATCCTTTATTTATTAGAGAATAAGTGTCACGTCACCTAAAATTGGAACCATGCACGTATATTAGATGTTCTTCAAAGCATCGTTATAGTGTCAAAAGAAAAAAAGAGGAGAGCTAAGTATGATGTATGTGCATGCTTGTGTGTGGGTGTGCATGTGTATGATGGTAGTAATTGTGGTGGTTATTAAATCATTTCAAGCATTAAAGCCCTGCTGAATATAAAAAGAGGGCAGCATGAGCGTTGTCAGAGTCGTTTCATTTTTATCATGGTTTGGAAGAAGACTTTTTTCCTGTTATAAGTCTTCTGGGTCATTCCCAGAAAAACCAAGATGTAACAAAGAAGCGAAGGTGGTTCGATGCTAAGGTGTCTTTGAAGCAGGGAATTTCTTTTGGTCATCTTACGGAGGTAGCACCAATTCCTGATAGCTCCCAGAGGTCAACAAAAGGCCACGCCAAGTGCTTTGGCGAAAGTGAGCTTGTTAGATCCCCTTAAACTGGGATCAATTCTTAGTAATCTAAACTAATCTTCAGTTGCTCATATGTCAGATTTGTTAAGTGAATGAAATGATCAAATCTTTTGACGCTTCCAGAACTCAATTCTGATAATGAGGATGTGCTTTTCTCCTACTCAAAAGATTGATTTCATCTAAGATAATTTTTTTTCATTAATAATATATATGTCCTTTGATATTTTTATGATGTGTCCGTCGATCAAGGGCTTAATCCAACAATACCTCTGAATAATCTTCTAGGACATAAGTGAAAAGGTTGATGAAGCAAGTAATACGTACGAAGTGTGGCGAAGCACTAGCAAATCACACAAGTACACATGTTGTATCAGTACTACCCAGAATAGAGCTATGTGTTTCAATCCCACAGAAAATAAAATGGCTCCCAAGAGAAAAAGTTCTAGCTTAATATCGTCGGTCCTAGCCTAAATGGTCCAAGGTTTAAAGTTGATCAAAAGTATCTAACCTACTTTTATAAATGACCAAATCTTGTACTATCAAGAAAAAGAAGAGAGAAATTTGTGTTTCAAGTGTTATCCAAAAATTTCTTTGAAGTGGTTATGTTGGGATGCAAACTTAAAAAAATTATTCAAAATAAAGTGTCAAACACAAGAAAATTCTTTCTTATACCCTTCGGGTAGTCTAAGAAAGTTTGGCAATTTCACTAGTTTAGTTCCCTAAATCCAGTGAAAGGCCGAAGACATACATGTTCCCTATCTAGAAAAAAATTCAATTGCAATATTCCTATTCCAATGAATTTGAATAGTTAACTTAAATGTTCCACTAAGATTTCTTCCAAAATTCTAAGATCACATGTGTTTTAAGTAATTAACTGGCTAGGTTAAACATAAATAGATATATCAAAGTTAACCCAAACTATTTAAGGTTTTCACTAAAAATCTCAACACAATGCAAAACAAATACACCTACACTTCTACAATAAAAGAGAACATAAATGTCTACTCATTAAACATACCATATTTAGTTAATACAAACATTGTATTGAAAGAAAAAAATAATTCACAAGAGTTTGTCAAATTGTTCTAATAAAAACTTACAAAAACTCTTAATAATTATAGCCTTCCAATCCCAAGTAGACTAATGAAGTTACAAGCACACTTATACACTTTCAATCCCCTAAGAACTCTCCTTAATTCACTCAAAAGCAAGTTGCAGATATTCTCCTGCCTTCTTCTCAAGATTTCCACGCTTCTAAAATGACAGAGAGAGCCCCTCTTCATTTGTGTCCAATGTTTTTATACTCCTTTAGACGAAGAGAAGAGGTGTTAATTCAGAACAGTGGGTCGAGTTCATATCCGACCCAAAGATGACCCGACCTGAATCGGGTCAACCTGAACCTTGCCTGGTCAGTTTCACGAACTGTTTCTGTCAAATGTTGCATCATCACATGCTTGTTTCACTTCTTGCATTAGCACATTCACGCTTGCACCCTCTCGTGTATTTATAAGCATATGCCCTCATGCGCTCCTATCAAACATTTGTGCCTCCCATAGGTATATCACTTGACTGACTTGCTTTTTGACATCTTCAAGTCACAATTCCCCTTGTCACTAGTGTTCGCACTCACACTATTTATCCGCGCACATGTTTGCTTTTCTTGACATCCTGGATAATCATGACATACATGTTTGTGGTTTTCTTGATTCATTGTTCATACACACTCATTCTGAACATCCACATGTCCTATTCAGGGGCGATTTGCACATCAAGCTTATCTGGTGTATAATTCTCCCTAGTGAGAATTAATTCACCTTCTCTTCTTACGACACAACATCAGATTGTACAGGTTTCTCTCCGCTGCCTTCACGGCCCACTCCTTTTAGCCACCGCCTCCATGACACTCCTACCCTTCGTATCACTGCCTCCTTGGCACAGCCACCCCTCTATGTCCTACTGCCACAACACACCCACCATTTGGATCATTGCCTCCACGGTATAACCATCTCTTCGGGTCACTAACTCCATGGCACACCCACCCTTCGGATCACTGTCTCCACGGCATACCCATTCTCCGGCAGCACACCCACTCCCCGAGCCACTACCTCCACCGCACACCCACCCACCTGGGTCACTGCCTCCACGGTACACCCACCCTCCCGGTCAATACCTCAACAACACACACACCCCTCCAGATCACTGCCTCCAAGGCACACCCACTCTCATGGTCACTGCCTCCAAGGCACTCCCACCCCTGTGAGTCAGTACCTCCACTACACACCAACCCTCTGGATCACTGCCTCCATGGCACACCCACCCTTCTGGATCGCTGCCTCCCCAACACACTGATCCTCCAATTCACTGCCTCCACGACACACCCACCCTTTGATTCACATCCTCAACACACTCGCCCACTTGTGTTGTATGTTTTATATGTGCCACTCTGCATTATTGGCTCAATCGCCATTCGTATATGCTATCATATACTGGTGATGATTACTTGCTATATTGTGACAGCCCCTACACTATTACATTACACTAGTTATGTTGTATTTTCATGTGCATTCTTTGATCGCCCCTATGATGAAGTTGGACTGTTAGCTGAATGACCCTTTGCAGGTCACGATGCAACATCTACTATTGCCCGCGATGATGTCTCAGTGGGAAATACTAGCTATCGCGTCATGGACCAGCACGTGTATGTTGTGTTAAGATTCAAAGGAGTCTAATAGATGCCGCCTAAGCTTTGTATTTCTTAAGGACTATTTTAAAAGCATAAAAATTTACATATTTTTATTATTTTATGCATCATGTTTTCAAAATCTATTTTGAGATTACTTGCATCCCTACTTTATACCATATGTAAGGTCAAACTTTTTAAAAGCTTTCATAAAACTTGCATCTAGTGATACCTCTTAAAATTCTGGGATCCTTAGAATGAGGCTGGAGATGGCGACCCCATCAAAACATACCCTAGCCTTGTGACATAACCCTATACATAGGTAGATGTGTTACGACACTATGTAAGATGGTGTGCTAGGTTAAGGACTAGGATGTTAGGTAGTCCTTTTTGATGTCGTGGATATTGTCCTCTGCGAGTTTGTTTGCCCTAGTTAGGCATCACATTTTGTGCTTTTTATTGTGCTTGCATGCTTGCTGATTTTGAGATGTGTGTAGTAGTATATTAGGTCGAATTTATTGTAGAGAGTCATGCCTGAAACTCACACTCACACGTGTAACAAGGAGGAGCAAGTAATGATTATGACTAACTCTTTTCTGTAGGTGCCGCTAAGCTCCTCCTGTCGGGCCTGGCTCATATGTGTTTCATATAGGTAGTTTTTTTTTTTTTTGATAACCTTATTTTCATGCTAGTCGAGTACTTTTTTTTTTATTTTCGTTATGTACTTTTTAGAGTTCTTGGGAGAGTCATGTACTAGAAAGTTAGGTGCCTAGTGGGCAAAACCACATGACAAGGACCAGGAGTTGCTTGCTCATATCCTGTACTGTACTTCTAAATTTCATTGATGTATAGAATTAAGACCAAGTATGCACTTATATGATGCATAGCTGCCTTTTTCTATTTCTAGGATATGTTGTCAACCTAGCTACACATGTCCTTTTTTTCTTTTTTTATCTGACTTGTTATACTATTTTTCTTGCATGCTTATGTGCTTTTAACTGGTTTTGCTCTTTTTACCTTGTGTTTTTGTCTGAATATCATGTGAATCTAGTAGGCTCTCTGATCTCGCTTGAATATAGTTGTGCAAAATTTATAAAGTTAACTCCGCTTTACAATGGTACCAAAAACTTTATGTGGCATTTTAGTAATAATAATGTTAAGCTCTTAAGATTGAGATTCTACACAAACATGTATTGTTATCAAGTAATATAATACTTTCTGTTTAAGTCCCAAATATTGATCCCACGATGAATGTTTAAATTTGAAATAATATATTAACTAGGAAATTCACAGAAATTAAATGAAATTACTATCACTAATTTCGAAAGTGTAAGATACTAACAAAACTAAATTATTAACTACTAGCAAAACTTAAATGCAGAGTTTCATAAACTGTAACTACTAAACTATGTTTATGTGATGAAGTTTTCTAATATGAAAAAGTATCTTTCTCACTACAATGAGTTTTTGGTGAAATGCAGAGTTTTATAAATAATAACTACTAAACTATGTTTATGTGATGAAGTTTTCTAATATGATCACTACAATGAGTCACTACAATGAGTTTTTGGTGAAATGCAGAGTTTTATAAATAATAACTACTAAACTATGTTTATGTGATGAAGTTTTCTAATATGAAAAAGCATTTTTCCCACTTCAATGAGTTTTTGGTGAAATGAGATGAGATAAATGGTTTAGATTTGTATTGTGTCAAATAGGAGCAATTTTAATTCTCTACCCTCATTCAGTGTTATAAAAAATCATTGGCTAATCTTAGGTTTAGTCCCTAAATCCGTGGCTAGGCTAGGAGGATACTGGCTCCCAATTCAGAGCTCCCACTTCCCTTCCCCTGAAGGCTAACTCTCGCTTTAGTTTTTAAACAATACGATCAAACTGGGGATTTTTAGTCTGTCACCTAAAAATATCTCCAATTCTACACCCAATAAAGTATATTTCCCTATTTATTTGCACAATTCCATGAACGAAACACACTCTTTCATGGACTTAAATGTGATTCTCACTCTGTTGTAGAAATCATACTCAATTTCCTGGATCGTATGTTTCCCAACATATTTTAATAATTCAATTGGTCATATCGAAAAGTAAATTAAGAGCGGAGTTGAAAAACCATCACAATTTATTTTAAATTTTAACGTTGGCACATCTAAATTATCTCTTCATTTCACCATATCTCAGAGTAGAGAGAAAGATAAAGGAATATACTTGGACTTCATGAGAAAGATACAACAAAACACAAATTTCATAGATAAAAGTAAGTTCATACAATAATAATAAACAAACAACACTTATCTGAAATTCTTTCTCAAAGCAAATCTTTTGTAGCCTCTCTTAGAAAATGTAGGAAGAAGAAATCTCTCACTTATCTTCCTCTCCAACACTTCTTAGAGAAGAATTCACACTTAAACTCACCACAAAAATTCAAAACTATAAAGACAACAACTAACTAATGACGTGGAATGTAGGCGTGCGAAGAGGAAAACTGATACCAAGTCCATCATGACCTAAACAGCAGGAAAAGGAGGAGATGAACCTCCAAATAAAGAGAAGGTTGAGTGGATCTCTGAATTCTTTAAAGTTGATATCATTCAATTCCTATGTATTAATATATATAACACCTATATTTCAATTTTTACATAAATGTCACATTATCTATACAAGAAAAAGTGTATATAACATTTAAAAGTTAAAATAGCAGTATTTTTTATATGACATGAAAGAATTGGGTGGTATAAATATAAAAATAAAAGTTTAGATGTTAGATATATGAATACATAGGAATTAGGTGGTATGTATATGAATACCCCAATCTTTAAAAATCTTATGAGGAATGTCATGACTAAGCTCCCTTATAGTAAGAGACCAACCAGATAAAGCCAACCAGACCATCCATCCCTAGTGTTATCTACTTCACTATGGCTTGTGACATCCCACAAAATATTCACTTTATTTCCAACAATTGTATTGTACATTCGAGCACCAAAAATATATCAGAAGAACTTCAATAAGGGGGCAGAGCATTGCATTGCATGTTTTCTTAGTCCCAGACACCCATTATTATAAGTTCAATTTTTATAAGTGGTCAATAATTTAAATTAAATAGTAAAGTTTATTTCTTTCTTTGGCATATTCAATGCTCACATGATATTAATATCTACGAGGGCAATCCTGATCAAAGTTGTCTGCTTAGAACAACTTTTTGTCTACTTTTAGTATCATAGCACTATCACAGTTTATTTGGGGAGTTGCTTATTTGCTCCCTTTTAAAAATTGTTGTGGTGAGAAGCCGTAGTTTTACAACCAGGCCTGTTAAAACACAATACTGTTTGGCTTTCTTAAAAAAAAATTATTAATTGTAATTTTCACCATAACTTTTTAAAAAGTTGATTTCATTATTACAACATTAGAAGATCCCAAGAATTTCACTGCATATATGAATGTTATCTAGTTGAAACAAATTCTTTTTTATTCATAGACACCAAGCAACGAGCTGAATCTGAGGATTTTGGATTGTTTCACCCCTAGTCCCATGAAACTCAACTAAGATTGCTAAAGAAAAGGGTATGTGCACACATACCACACAATTCTTATGTATTTACATATGTAACATCTAAACATTCATATTTACATGCATGCCACTGAAGTCTTTAATCTCACAGCAAAACGACCACCATCAATATATTTTAAAAGGGAAATACACCTAGTTTTATGCAAGTATCTTGTACCTTATATATTGTGCATGAGCTAAGCTCGTTATGGAGATTTATATCAAAAAGATGTGTAAGCTTTTTGTGCCTTCCCATGACCAATAATAATCTAGGCTCTATTCAAGTCATTGGACAAACATATCCGATGAAGCTTAATGTTGACTCGAATGAAAATATTGACACTTCTCACTACTGTCTTTTGTTTACTCTGGTTTAGAGTGGTTTTTTGCGCTCCACAAAGTCATCTAAGCTTGTTTGCTTTCACCATGGGCTAGGGTTAGGGCTGTCAAAAGAACTCGTTGTTCACGAACAGCGGCTTGTTTGCTTTCGCCATGGGCTAGGGTTAGGGCTAGGGCTGTCAAAAGAACTCGTTGTTCACGAACAGCTCATGTTCAACTCCTTGAGTAGCACATGTTTGATTAGTTAGTTAAGCAAGCGAGTTTAACATAAATAATTTTTTTCAGCTTGATTTGCAAATGAGTCGCACAAGAACAAAATTTTGTTCCATTATAGTTGGCTTGTTTTGGCTCAAATTAATTACATAATTAAATAAATAATGTTATTATAATATCCTATTTTGATTTTTTATGTATTATTTAAAATAATATAAATTTTTATTATTTTTTTAATTCATTCAAAATAATTTCGAGCTAAACACAAACATGCTATTTACAAACCTATTTCAAACAACAACAAAAATTAACAAGCCAAACGCAAACAAATATTGGGCTCGCTCAAACTTAACTCATTTACACCCCTGGTAGGATATGTAGAGAAAGCAGGCACTCATGGTGAGTCTGAACATCTATGGCTACTAGGGGTCCGTTTGGGCGGCGATGCAGTGGCGTTACGGCACCGCACCACAGTAAGTATCAAGTTTAAGATGATTGAAATGTCAATATTGCTCAATGAACCTGATTTCATCCAAACGGTGGAATCGGTTTAATAGGTCCAATAGAGCTAGGTAGATTACCCAACCAAGAGTCTAACCTAAGAACAGCGCTACATTAGAGTTCATCCACACTGCTGGCCATAGGTGAGGAGAGAGGGCAGTACTCATTCTTTTACTTTCAAAAAAAGGAAAAAAAAAGGACAACAATGAGCATAATTATAATAAGAAATAGCATAATCTTTTACAATAAATATTAAATATATGTAACAATATTGAAATGAAAACATCTTTAAATATAATAATTCCTGCGACATTCTTTTAAAACTAAGCCTCGAGCTATCTTATGGTAAATGAACTGTTAACAGAAATTCTTCAAGCACTTTGGTATCACGTAAATACATTAATTTTATGGCTGAAGCGTTTCCAGCCATCATATATCATTGAAGTATTTTCCTCTTCTCCCTTGCAAGCAACTGACTTTCAAATAAATCACAACTTGGTTTCCAATCATAACAAAGAACTATTTTTGCTAATGTTTCTAAGTGTTATTTTTAAGCACTTTGCCAATGTTGCCAAGTAAACGAATTTGAGGTGTTTTAACTTAAATCAGAAAATAAGAAAAAAAAAACTTTCTTATAATTAAAACACTCTCATCTCAAATAATACAAATGTTTTCTCCAAGCATGTGCTCCATATTAAAGTTGAGGTTGAACCATTCATTCCGTCAATATTGTAGAAAAAAGGTAAGAAAACAGGAGGTGGAGGCAGAATGGGAGGACGACAATAAAGTTTTGAATCACCGAAATAGAAAAACTGGTCGGAGATTGCCAAAAGTGGGAGCATGAAGAAGGGTAATTTCTGAATAAAAAATACATATATATATATATATATATATATAGATAGATAGATAGTGAAATTTAGACACATAACAAACAATTCTTATGTGTTTACACATTCAACATTTAAACTTTCATATCTATATATAGCACTTTGGTGCCATCAAACTAAGCATGAAAAGGTGTATTTCACGTTTAACAAGTAGGTGATAGTGATATCTTTTATGTGAAATTAAAGATTTGAATGTTATGTATGTAAATATTAAGAGTCTAGATGTTAGATATGTAAATATATAAGAATGATATGTTATGTATGTAAATGCCACTATATATTTAAAAAAAATAAAAAAAATCGGTATTTGGCAGAGGCCCAAATACCGATTCCTTATGCGCTATGTCCTATGGTGAGAAGCCCGCGCCATGTGCTATTATTCGAGGATCACCGCGCCACGGGAATTCGAACCCTTGACCTAAGGAGACTTACAGTAACCCCGCCAACCAACAGACCAAGCTTACGTATGTAAATGCCACAATATATATATATAT
>NW_018165164.1:178154-195710 GCF_001263595.1 Phalaenopsis equestris
ATATATATATGTATATATATATATATATATATATATGTATATATATATATAAATCCCAAAATGATTCCTTTACCATTTGAATGTGGCTCCTTCAGTCTTAAGAGTTTTTCAATGCTCTAATTTACTCCTCCAACTTTTGATATAGTCGGGGAGTAAAATGGGATCATTTTTGTGAGATATGTTATCTACACGATGGAGAGGGGACATTCATCCTTTTTCTTCCTCGTTTGATAATGAAGTAATTAGTGTTGAACAATTAAGAAATGCGCCTCTACATGGATTCTCCAAGCTTAAAACAACTTTGCTTTCCTTGAGTACACTCCATCCAATAATCTAAACCCCTTAACATTCAGCATGTTACCCAATTTTCATTCATTCTGTTCATGTCATTTAGCAGGCAACATTCAACTAGTAGGAGAATTTCCTATTTTCTTCATCATAGGGGTGTCAATCAATGACCCAAACAGACAACCCAACTTAAAAAATTCAAATAAGCTAGTACATAGGCCTAATTTTTATTTAGATTGAGTTCAGGTTAACTCAAATAACCCAAAATTAACTTGATTATTATTCAAGTTTGGGTTAGGAGGATTTAATTCAGATTAACAGGTCATATTTGGGATAATTAGGTCATGCTTATCTTTAAAAAAAATTGTATGATCCATATAATAAACGGGATAGATGGGTCAGGTCCAAGTTTGGCAAGTGCGAGTTAGATATTTTAACCCATGTAATAAACAATTCGTGGTTGTGTCAAACATATTCAGGTCAGTTAACTTTGGGTCAGACCCCAACCCTACTCATCAACTCGAATTAGCACCCCTAATTCATCTACATCAACCATACACTTTTCATTCGTCCCAATCTTTAAATAATATGACAAATAATAGTGACAAAACATGCACAAAGCATCGTTTCTAATGAGATCTTCCTGGAAGTCATAATTTCTTTGATAAGGTTATATGAATTTTGAAGTACAAAGAGTTCTAATACCATTTACGGCTCCATGGATTATCATTTTTTAAAAAATTTAATATTTTAAAACCCATGATTCAAATTCAAGCTAGTTCAAATATTAAATTGGTTCAAATGAACCGGCTCAAAATCAATTTTTTTTCACCCCTAATAGCAATGAATGGTGGCTTATGAGAACAATTCTTCCAACTGCTTCAAACAAGCCTCTAAAAATAGCAAAAAGATTTAATCTTAAATGGGATAATCATAATGAGCGCCAGGTTGACCCATAAACACATTGATCCTTCAAAAGTCTAATTGAGAACCCTGATAGCCTCTATCAAGCAACTAAAAATTAATAAAATATTTTAATATTGGAGCTATGATTTAATCTTTATATACTCTTAGAATCATATATAAACACTTGCTAGTAAAACACCAAATCATTTGCCTGTATTTTGTACCATATATATAAATATTTTCATTTTCATGATGGCTCAAATCTAATTTTTATTTGGCCAAGGCAAACTTGAAATTGATTATAAAAGAATTTTGAGACCAGTAGTCTTGCTAAAAATTCAATTTAGTTCCTAAATCAGGATTTGTTGGAAAATTTTACTATATAATAGAAGGGAAGAGAATGGACAAAAAAAGTTTCCATCATAACAACAATGAAACCAAAAGAACCAAATTCCCCATAAGAGCGGTTTAAATCAAAGGAATCGGTCAAAAGATAAATGGCACTAAGAAAACATAAAGTAAAAATTTATGCAACCAAATTACAAAAAATTTAACTGAAATATAAGTGAACTTAAAACTAGTATTTGAAGAAGTTTTGAAGATTAGAGTAAAATGCAATTTAGAGTTAAGTTCCGGGCAGTTTTGTCACCATCTTGCCTCACAGACCGCTGTCACTTGACAATTACTTTCTTGTACTTTTTCAGAAATTTCAATCCTGAAAAGCTGTTTTTTACAACATATATGCTAGTGTGTCATAGCTATCTGAAAGCTATTGTTTGAATTTTTAAACAATAAAATAATAATAATAATCATAGTAGGCTTTAAAAAAATTCTTTTTTTTTTCTTAAAAACTATACAAAAAAAAAGTGCAGCTGCCCCAAATATTTTAAATCATTCTGCTTCAAGTGGCAAAATGATGACTGCCGCAAACGGCTCCATGTTTTCTTTGAGAACCACCAACAAAATTCAATTAAATATCAAGCATTTAATCCAACAATTTATTTCTATATCCCTACAGTTTAGACGAGCTCATTCCAAAAATGCTACATTCATAAAACACTACCCTAAAACAAATTTTATATGCCATTAAAGAATAAATAACCATCTTCACTTTCATTTCAAACATTTCATCAAACTAAAATATTTGTAGAATGTTTGCTAATACCACAAAGGACATCATATATAATTTCCTTTTCAGGATGTGACATACCTGCAGATAAGAAGTCATGGAGAAATCCATTTAACTCAATAAAAGACAATCCAGGTTCCTTCTGAATGCTCCGAGAATTCATATTTCTCCTCGTCAAACCCACATCATTCCATCTAGCTGCCACAGCATAAACATTTGAGAGCATAACACGTCCTCCACACAATTCTGGCTCCAGCTCCATGATTCTTTGTGCTGCAAATTCTGCAACTTTAACATCTTCATTAATCCTACAAGCAAAAAGTAAAGATCTCCAGATGACCACATCTGGTTTAATGGGCATAGCTTTAACAAAGTCCTCTGCTTCTCTTAGTAGCTTTGCACGGCCTAAGAGATCAACCATACAGCCATAGTGTTCTAGTCTAGGCAAAAGTTTGTAAACTCTTCTCATTTTATCAAAGTAATAGTATCCTTCTTCGATCAATCCACCATGACTACAAGCAGATAAGACACCAAGGAAAGTAATCTCATTTGGAAGAACTGAACTTGATGCTTCCATCTGTGAAAAGAGTTTCAACGCCTGGAATGAATTTCCGTTCATGGCAAAACCTGATATCATTGTAGTCCAAGAAAAAACATCTGGATTTTGTAAATCATGAAATATGCAAAAAGCTCTATCTATTTCACCACATTTAGAATACATATCAACCAATGCATTTTTTGCTGATAGGCCCAACTCTATGCCATTTATGTCACAATAAGCATGGACATAACTTCCTTGATGCAATGCACCCAACTGAGCACATGAGGATAGAACAGATGAAATTGTGTTTTCATCAGGCTTTAATTTCTCTGCTTGCATTTTTCTGAATAGCTTAATTGATTTAAGAAACTGATTTGACTGTGCGTAACCTGAAATCATTGCAGTCCAGCAAACAGTATTCCTTTCAGGAATCCAATCAAACAGCTTGTGTGCGTGATCCAAAGCTCCGCATTTAGAATACATAGTAATCAGGGAAGAAGCTAGGTAGGAGTCCATATCGAAGCCTCTGGTTAAAACTAACGAATGAATCCTCCTTCCTATATTTAAAGCTCCAATTTTTGCGCAAGTTGTTAGGGCGCCAACCAGGGTGTTTGAGTCCATAGGCCTCGAATGCTCGACCATCTGCTGAAAAACCATTAAAGATTCATCATAGAGGTGATTACACAAGTACCCGGACGCCAAGCTATTCCACGAAACTATATCGCGGGAAGAGTCCGGAGCAAGATCAAAAACCTTCCTTGCCGTGCCGATGAAGCCGCTAGAGGAGTACATGTGGATGAGAGAATTCAGCACGAAGGTATCGGATTCTAAGCGGAGCTTTGTGAGGAGTGAATGAAGCTCAGCCCCTGTGTCGGGCTGAGATAGGCGAGAGGTTGCCTTGAGAGCAGAGGTGAAGGTGTAGCCATCGAGGGCGAGGGCTTGAGAGTGAAGGAGTCCGAAGAAAATGAGTGCGAGTGAGGGAGAGGGACCGCCGGAGAGGGAGTGGAGGATAGAGTTTAGGAGGTGGAGGTGGGGGTTCTGGAAGTTGATGCCGAAAGCGGTGGCGAGGCAGAGGAGTTGGTGTAGGTGGTTTGAGCTGGAGATGCGACGGGCGAGGAGGCGAAGTTGTTCGGAGTTGGGATTAGGGTTTGAAATGGAGGAGATGAATCGGAGGAGAAGATATTGAGGGCTTTTGCTTTGGGATTTCGAAGGTGAGGGACGAAGAGATGCGAGGCGGCAAAGCGAATAGAAAGAATGAACCATTCATTCAGTAAAAAAGCCTGCTTGTGAAGATTGTGTTTGGTTTATCAAAAAATAATAAAATAAATAAATAAATGATACTAAGGGGCCTTTTGGGGGGACAAATTTTTCCCTCATGTTCCCGTACGGTGCGCTACGTCCGTTATTCAAACAAAAGACAGTCATCTGGTCTTGCTGGACCCATATTTACACGTCATGAAAAAGAAAAAATTTCGCGTTAAGCCCGGCCTAACCCGACGTGCTAAATGTACGTATTAACCCGTCTTTTTGGCATATTTCCGCATATTTTTAGCGTATTATTCCCTCAGAAACTTCTATTCTGCATTATTCAGTAGAAAATAAGTTTTCAAAAAGGGTTTTTTTGTGTCAGCTAGGGTTTGGTCGTTGTATTTATGATGAAGATAGATTTCTCTCTTAATGAAGAGTTTGAGCACATTGACGACGAATATTTGTGGAAAATCAGGTCATGAAAGAGAATCTCAGCTAGCCACTACTATGAAGTACAGAAAAGCGGGTACACGGACTGGCTGTCAAGCAATGGTTCGCTATGCTATTGATCTTGATGGCAACTGGACCATAAAGAAATTTGTTGAAAGTCATAACCATCCCTTGGCGGAATCCGATGACAAGCACCTTCTACGTTCCAGTCAAAAGATTAGCGAGTTAAATGCAAATTTACTAAGATTAATGACAAGTTCTGGGATTAGAGCAGCTGATGCATTCAATTTCCTTGCAACAGAGGTTGATGGTGTTGAAAACTTGGAGTGCACTAAACAAGATGCATACAACTTCATTCAAAGGGATAAAAGAAGCAGAATTGAACAGGACGATGTCAACTCTCTCTTACAATTATTCATGGAGCGCCAAAATGAAAATAGCATTTTTGCATGGGATTTCCAAAGTGATGACGAGGGTAGACTTACAAGCTTTTTCTTGAGTGATGGGTCTTGCAGTCTAGATTATGATTTTTTTGGAGATGTCATCATTTTCGACACTAGCTACCGTTTGAATAAGTATAATTTATGTTGTGCTACTTTCGTTGGGATAAACCACCATCAGCAAAATGTTTTATTCAGAGTTGGTTTTTTATTTGACGAGACGATAGAATCGTTCAAATGGTTATTCAAAACCTTCATTCATATAATGGATGATAAGCATCCAATTACAATGTTTACAGACCAGGATCAAACGATGGCAAGAGTTATTGCAGATTGTCTTCCATTCACAAGACATAGATTATGCCAACGGCATATCTATAAGAAATTCTCGTCGAAAGTTCATTGCGGTGTGACGTACAAGAGCGTTAACAATCTATTTTATAAATGCATGAGCAAGTGTGATTCGGAAGATGAGTTTGAAGTTACTTGGGCTCTAATGATCGAGCAAGGAAAACTGCACAACAACATGTGGCTAGATGCATTGTACCGTATAAGACATAACTGGTCAACTGCATTCAATAAAGAATTTTTTGGAATGGGAATCTTGTCTACTCAAAGAAGTGAGTCCACAAATAGTGTCTGTCATGGTGCATCTAAGCCCACTAGTTCCCTAACAGATTGCTTTCTGGGGCTAGAAAATATTATGAAGGCATGGAGAAGGAACGAAAAGGATGAAGTCTTCAAAAGTTTTCAAAATGTTATTACACCGACAGTTAAAACAAACCCAGTGTTGAGGCAAGCTGCGACATATTGTACCCGAAAACTCTACTCTATGTTTGAAGAGTTACTTCACGGTCTATGTGGATTGACAGTCAATTCCTCAGTTGAGAGTCCATCCGAATTCTATGTTAGAGGTTTGGATAATCAGGACACAAGTAGAGTCTGGCTTGTTATATTTGATAGGCTTAATTGCGACATCACCTGCAGTTGCAAGAAATTCAAAATGACAGGTCTGCTTTGCTCTCACTGTCTACACGTCCTTAATGCTAATAATATAGCAAAGATTCCCGAGAAATATTTATTATTCAGATGGTCTGCTAAGGCAAAGAAATATATCTATAATAGTTTTGGATACAAACATATGAAAAACTCTCGAGCTCAAATGTCTGGCACAACATCCAGAGGAATCATATTTCGGCACATGCTCAAAAGTTTGTCTATCAATTAATTAATAAAGCTCAGGGAAATGAACACGTCGAGACATATATAATTGAATTATTGAAAACAGGGTCTGAAGGTATTGAGGAAATATTAGATGGGAAGGATCCTAAACCAAATAGGCCAAACAAAAAGAGGAAATCCCATAATAGTGACTGCAATGTGAATGATCCTGCAAAAATGAGACCGAAAGGTATTTCTAACCCAGAGAATAACCTGACAATACCCTCGAGAATAACCTAATAATACCCCGAGAATAACCTGAGAATACCCAATACCTTGTAAAACAAATCCTCAATTTCTCTCTCACGAATGTCGCCTGGTAGATTTCCTACGTAAATAATCCGACTCTCGCGGCTGCTCATATTTTGCTGCGATATCGAAGGAGAAAGGAAATTGAGTGTGAGTAATTTTGATTCCGTGGCCGTGAAAATCCAGCTAAGGGCTTTCTAGAAAGAGAAAGAGGGATCTTACAGGTAAAATTTCGGTGTATCAAGTCAAAATCGAGAGCAGAAAAAGAGAAAAGAAGGATGAAAGACAAGGACCGCCGCTTGGTCGCGGAAATAAGGGTTTGCGAGATAACCTTGGATGCCAGGAGAGCGTTCCTTCGATGTGGGAGTGGGGATAAGGTTAGACGTTATTCACAGTAAAAAATATTAAATCAGTATTACACCTGCATGACCAATAAAATTACGTCACGATATCTCGTGCGATAAATAAAAAAAATAACACAGTAATACGAGGAATATTTCTCATTATATTATTCATGTATTATTGTGTGTTATTCATATGGTTATTGTGTCCTGGGAATATTACTGGTGTTATAATAACACAACAATACATCAATAACACATCAATAACACAATAAAACATGAATAACACGGGGGAGAATATTCCCTCCTGTTACTGAGCCGCTTTTTTCTCTGTCGGGAATATTTTTCGTGTTATTCAGGTGTTATTGTGTGTTATTCATGTGTTATTATGTCCTGAAAATATTCTTGGTGTTATAATAACACAATAACACATCAATAACACATGAATAACACACAATAACACATGAATAACGCGCAATAACACATGAATAACACAGGGGAAAATATTTCCCGTGTTACTGCACCATTTTTTTTGCTCTGTCGCGCTAGATGTCGTGTCGTGATTTAATTGACTACGCAACTTATTTTATCGTCCATAGTACTCATGTAATATTTTTTTCCACATTGCCATTCCGAGTCGGGATTTGTGGATAAGTCATTTCTCGCTTCCTCTTTCTCTCCCTCATCAGCCCCTCCATCATGGCTGCCACCCACTCCCTCCTCTTCTTCCTCCTCCCACTCGTCTCCTCCCTCTCCTTCATCTCCTCATCCTTCGCCCCCACATCATCGGCACCAACACCAGCTCCATGGCCGAAGCAGTTCCACTCAATTCTCTTCATGAACTACAGCGGAGCGCTTTCGATTATCGATCTCTGGTACGATTGGCCCAATGGCCGCAATTTCAACATAATCCAAGAACAGCTCGGCGGGCCGCCTCTGCACGACCTCGAATGGAACAATGGCACCTCATTCTTCTACACTCTCCCCAACACGTCCTCCCCTAGATGCCGCTCCGCTCAGCTCCCCGTCGGCATTCTTCGCCCTAATTGGCTCGACGGCGCCACCTACCTCGGCCAATTCACCATAGACGGCTTCCTCTGCAACGGCTGGGAGAAGGTCGATTTCATCCGCTATTACGAGGACGTCGCCACCCGCCGCCCCGTTCACTGGGTCTTCTACACCGGTGAGATTACAATTCAAATTAAAAGTTATCTCATCGGTATGGATCATTAATGTAGATTTCGGGTTTGGGGGGAACTTTCTGGATTTGTGATGCAGGGAGGCAAGCTCATGTGATGACTTTCGAGGTCGGAGCGGCGCTGGAGGATGAAAAATGGCAGGCGCCGGCTTACTGCTTTCAGAACAAAAGGGACGAAAAGCTCCAAGGCATTAATGAAGCTTTAGAGGATATGACTCTGAGCAGGTTTCTATGAACTAAAAAACTTCTAAATCATCCATTACCGTCTGTTTAAGCTGTTCCTGTAGCTTATAACTAAATCCAGTGAGTCAATGAACTGGTTTTCTACTCAATGTATTGAACAAGAAGAAGGTCTTTGGTTCTGTATTCTTAGGATTAAGTGGACAAAGATTATGAAAATAAACGAGGTTGAAAGAATTGGAAGTTCTCCTGCCATTGTCTCAATGATTCCAGCTGTAAATCTGTGTAAAAGAGATGGAAACAGGGTTAGGTTGGTGGGTGTTAAGGGGTTTAGATTTCAGAATAAAGTGTGTTGGAGGAAAGAGGAGAGGTTTATCAACCTTGGGGAATTTAAGCAGAAGGGCCTTGCTTGGCTTTCATCACCATTTCTTCAGTTGTTGGACCGATGATGTCATTGGCTCGCTTCAGGGGGGCGCAGTAGATCCGACCCACTGAGTCCTGCATTAAAAAAAGTAGCAGATTTTAGGAAAGGTTCACTTACAAATTTCACACATCAATTTTCATATTTACACACAGCACTCAAATCATATAGCACTATTATCACTTTTTTTAAAAACTGTGCTTTTTAGGAAAATATTGTTGCTTTAAGGAACTAAAAACTGTGTGCTTTTTAGGAAAATATTGTTGCTTTAAGGAACAGAATAGGGAAAAAAATTAAGGAAAAGAATTGAGTGGTATATATATGTAAATCTTCCTTATATTTTACCACCCGAATAAGGAAAAGAATTGAGTGGTATATATGTAAATCTTCCTTATATTTTACCACCCGAGTGAAAGGATTAAAACTGAAAAAAAGCTCACCCTCGAAATAATGCCGAGCTTCTCTAACTTCTCGACCGCATCTTGAACTTCAAAATTACATTTTTCACCAAACTCCTCTTGAATAAGTTCTTCACACCTGATATCTAGATCCTACATGACAATTTACATCACACATTAACTCTTCAATAAAGGACATACAAATGAAATTTAGAGTTGGAGCTGTACCTCCACTGTGGCCTTCCCTTGTTCCATGAGAATAAAGTAAGAAACTATTACCTCCTTGACCTGGAGAAAGAAGTAATAATAAATAAAACAAAAAATTGCACCATTTCAAATTTATGAATGAGAAGTTTTGCAGAATCTAAAAAAAAATTATCTTTTGTGAGAATAATTTTGATTTTGTGCTCACTTCCTGTTGAATCACATCATCGCATAAATGTAGAATAGTTCCTTTCCCACTATCTAGTTGTTTGTCATACATGGATTGTGTTATTAGGTTCTGGTAAGTCGCCATGTTTTGCTGAAAACTGCACAAGTCTCAAAAAAATTAATCCAGACATTACTATAAGATCTGCTACTAATAATAATCACAGGAAGATGAGATTAATAAGATGACCAGACCATTGAAATCTATAGAATATTGACCAAAATGAAAAATATTTCTAACATACCAAAAAATTCTTATGTATGTACATATCTAACACCTAAAGTTTACATACATACCACTCAATTCCCATGTATTTACATATTTAACACAAACTTCAATTTTTACATGCGTATTTTTCACTTTATACCACCTACCTATGGATGAAAAGGTATTTTTCACTTTTTAAAAGTTAAAACGATGATTTTTTTTTTTAATGTGATATGAAAGATTCGAGTGGTTTAAAAGTAAAAAATTAAAATTTAGGTGTTAGATTTGTAAATACATAGGAATTGGGTGGTATATATATGTACCTAAATGCCACCTCATAAGCCTATGCATGAAAAGGTGTATTTCACTTTTATGCCAGCTGATAAGCCTATGCATGAAAAGGTGTATTTCACTTTTTAAAAAAAATGATGGTGATGTTTTTGATGTGATGTTAAAGTCTTTAGTGTTATTCATGCAAACATAAATGCTTACGTGTTAGATGTGTAAATACATAAAAATTGCCCCAAGGAAAATTAGATAAGATAGCAGAAGCTAACGTATACTTATAACTGCTAAGTCATCATTCTGCCTGCCATTATACATCCAGTGCACAAACAAGGCAAACTTATGTCAAGAGACAGAAAGCAGCAAAAAATTTATACACCAAATGACCCAAAGCAGAAACGACTACACCCAACTGCCATATGAAATTGACACGTAACCTATAACTGCTTGACCCAAACAACCGAATATTAAGAGTTAAAAGTTTAAACCCAACCTGGCCTGCCTTTAGCCTAACTAACCTGAGCCTGACCCAGATAACCAATTTAATATATGCATAATAATTATTTGGGACAAGTTCAGGCCAATTTAGTCCCATGTACCCCTGCATGTTAGTTGGCATCCACAATATAAGACCCCTCAGGTCGGGGGGTTCGATTCCACTCTGGCATAGCTGGTAAGAACCCTCAGGTCAGGGGTTCAAATCCACTCTGGCACAGTTGAACTTAAGGACGTGGTGCTCGAATTGTTAAGCACTTTAGGGGTGGTTGGAGGCTCGTATAATAGCATCTGGCCATTCCTTTTAAGAAAAAAAAAAGGTCAAGTCAATTTAGTGTCAAGTTTAGGTTACATCCAGGTCAATTGTTTTTAAAAGTGTGCTTCACGAGCAAGGTTAAGCGAAGCTCGTGATGCACGCTTCGCTGAAGCGCTTTTCGAAACGCTAAAGTTAATTTCCAAGTTTTTTTTGTAATTTTTAATTTTTTAATTATTGCAACAAACTATTAGAGTATTATTTTAATTTTTCTATGTATATCTACCTTTAAGCCATATTTTATATTTTATAATTGTTAATAAATGCAATTATACATTAATAGTTTTATGTAACCTATTAGAAATTTTGTTAATAAAAGCGTCGCTTCTCTTTTCTCTTCACTCTGCGCTCTGTGCTTTGAAGTAAAAAATAAATCTTTTGTGTTTCGCATTGATAATTGTATTTATACATTGAGCTTGCGGGTTAGATTTTGATCAATTTTGGGCTCGCAAGTCAGTTTTGGGTCCAATTGTGGGTTAGTGGGTCAAGTCGAACGCTTCCCAACCCAAAAAATTAAACATGTTGAGATTTCACACTCGAACCTAACACAAAAATCAATCGGGCTCAATTTTTTCTAGTTGAGTGCAAGTCTAGTTGGCATCTCGAGTTAACTTTTAGACAGCCATAATGGGGAACTCATTGGAGTTTGGGGTGGAGCTATTAAAAGTTATCTAATATTTGTAGGATTTTGTTATGGCCGGTTTGAATTTTACTGTATTTTATGTCTGCCCTAAAATTTTTTATAAAGAGAGGTGCCTCATATTATTCAAGAAAATTTAAATCATATTTTTCTCCACAATCAAATCATAATGAAATCCGAAGCAACAATAACAGAATTTAGCTATCAATTGGTGAAAATGCATATCATTCTTGTTCATTTTCATGTGTGCTTGTTGTATGTTTCTGTTGTTTTCCTCTCTAGTTGAACAATTTAACTGTGTTATACCTGCATTCTCAAAAGGTTGTAGTTAAAAGTTGTGTTTTTTAGCCATATCTGGCACCTGTGGTGGCTGCTCGGAAGCTGCAATATGATTTTTTTCAAAATAAAAATATTTTTTAATAGTCATTGCACCTTGTCGAACAAAAGCTTCAGCAATTTCACAGCTGCTACTTTAAACGGCTGCAATTGCCCCAAACAGACCCTTAGCATAGGAAGAAAACATACAACTGAACATGCCAAACAGATTTAACTATATTTAACCTTAACTAAACCAAACACAATTCCTGATTTAACAACATTTAGATTTGATGAATCTAGTTGAATTTATTAAATCTTATTTAACGTAAATTCATGTTAATTCAGGTTGCAGACAAACACCCCTAAAGTGTTATAAATGTAAATATCAAATTTTAACTGTAGATATGTAAATATCATTGTTTAAAATGTCGGACTGAGCCGGCCGGTTCAACCGTGAACCGGCCGGTGGTCCAGTTCTAGGCGGGCTAAAAATCAGCCCTGCATTGGATCGACTGGAACTGGTTTTCCAACCATCGAACCAGCAAACAGGTTGCGGTAACAAAGAACCGCACACTCCCCTTATTTATGCAAATTGAACAGGTTTTAACCTTATTCGGCTATTCTATTGTTTTCCGCACTAGCTCCCAATCACAAACCAAATCCTTCCTTCACTCAGCCTTCTTGTCGGCGACGCTGGTTCGCCTCCCCTTCGCGGTGTATCACCCGCAGCTCGGAGTTAAGTCTCTTTCTTGCTTCTTCCTTTTCTCGTTTCTCACATTCGAACATGGCAGGCAATGACCCGACACAGAGCCGAAAATTTATCAAATAATTTTATTTCATTCAAAATTTTACCTGCAATCCTAGTTCATCGAGTTTGTTTGTTAGGGAAACCAGTAATAGTGCTGATAGGATTCTTTCCTATTTGCAGTGGTCTTCGATGCTAACTTAAGGATTTATTTGGCTTCCCATGAGGTATATACTATATATATAGTTACTAAGATGCAGTGATCATTTATTTTAAATTTGATTGAAAAATGCATTGAGCCAATTTTGATGCTATATTACTCTTTGATAGTCTTTTTGTTACAAATGGGTGAATTATTGAATTAGTTTGTTATAGCCGTTTAATCTCTTCATAAGATTGCATGACATAATTTTCTTAAGCCGAAGATTGCTCTGGCCACCTGAAGGTGCATGACATATATAGTTTTCTTAAGCCGAAGATTGCTCTGGCCACCTGAAGACATGGCTACATGGAATTATTTGTTGGAAAGACAGTTTCAAAAGAGGAAAATACTCCCTTGTTTGACTAGTGCATTAACAGATGATTTTTTTTTTTTTAATTTTAAACTTAAACCCCTATAAAATTTAACATTCTTCATATATTGCCCATCATTGTAAACAAAGTTTTCTTAATTTTATTTCTCAACATCTCATGGATCGATTAGATTTATATCATCTATGCTGAATTTAATTGAGCTAGATGCTATGAGATTAGGATATGCATAAATCAATTAAATGATGGCATTATTTCATCTTCATGATTAGCTTTAAATTTTTTGAAGTCACGAGTTAAAAATTCATTCTCATCATACGGAATTACAAATAATAGGATGTAAGTTCCCTAAAGTCACGAGTTAAAAATTCATTCTCATCAATTGTCCATACGGAATTACAAATAATAGGATGTAAGTTCCCTGTAATTATCATGATCAAGTTCATTATGCAATTATCACAAATTCCCAATCATAACTGTTTTTATCACGTTTTGAACAATATAGATATAATTTATTACATTTTATGGAATCAAAGATTAAATTAGTATTGAATTTTTTTTAGGATTGTATTTATGTTCAAGTAATCAAGTGTGTTTGATCGCCGTTAAGTTTTAACTGTCTTCTATGCTACACATATGTATCATATGTTAAGTAAATATTTTTAAATATGAGATCTTCGAAATTTGTCTCTTTGTTATTCCTAGAATGGAGTCATCTGAAAGTCAACATTCTATTTCTTCCTTTAATGCCCGCGAAAAGTCTGATCCAGTGTGGAATTATTATAGTAAAAATAAGACTTCTATCAAAAAGAACCAATTTAAGGAATCAACATTGATATCTATTACAGAAGAAGATATTAGTCATTTAAATGAGTTGTTTAAGTTCACATATCATTTATATTTCATTATATTCTACACATTACGGTATTATTAATTTATTATGTCATTTAAGTTATATTTAATATTTGTTTTTATATTTATGATGTCATCCGGTTCAACTCCGATTCAAGTTTTAAACCTTGAACCTTCTTTGTCCAGTGCAATTTTCTGGACCTTGGTAAATATATAAGAATGTGAGGTATATATGAAAATTTATATATTTTCATTTTTAACATGGCAAGTTTAGTTTTATTTCAAATCAAAAATAAATTATAGAAAGAAAAAAAAAAGGTGATTCTGGCCCTTAATACTTTTCCCTACTTATCATAGCGCACCAAATTGAAGCTTTTTTCACTTTTAAGAGTTTGCACTTCATCCATTATTCATAACTCTACCCAGTTTAAGTTGATGAAGAAGAGAACACTTACGTGAAGTATATCTTAGCGCAATAACCAATTACACCAGAGAGAATTGCTGCAACGACCCATATATCTGCTTTAGGCATTTCAAGTGAACTGCTAAGCGTAACCTGTAAAAGAAAAGTTAAAAAATAATAAATGAAAAGATGAAATATCAGTGTTACGTTAAAGGGACATTCACAGGCATACCACGCAATTGCACTTCCTATGTATTTACATATATAAAACCTAAACTTTACTTTTTACATTTATATACCCAAATCTTTCATATTAGATCAAAAATATCACTATTTTGGCATTAAAAAGTGAAATACACCTTTTTTTATAGGTAAGATGGCATATATGTAACAATTGAAGTAGAGGCGTCAGATATGTAAATACATAGGAATTGAGTGGTACGTTTGTAAATCTTCCTAGGTTAAATTCATAAAATTCCAAAACTTACTAGCCCAATTACAACAGAAATCAGGAACTTGACCCAGTCCATCGGCGTTAAACTTGGATTTTTCTTTTCAGGCTACAGAATCAATACGTTCAAAATGTAAATAGAAATTTCTGGCAGCGAAGATGCTCATTTTAACTATATAAATTCTGATATAAAAATAAAAAAAAAACCATTAGCAGAAAAAATTACCAAAACTAACTCCATGTCAGCCATTGGAATACTCTTAAAATGCTTCACAAAAATTCCTCTATCCTTCTTAGCTTTATCACTTGCCCGTCTGCAGGACAAACATTAAGAACCAGATGTAAATTTATCAAATATCAAAAAGGGACATTCACTTACATACCACAAAATTCTTATGAATATGCATATCAAACATCTAAATATTTATATTTACATGTATACCACTCAAATAAATAAATCAAATAAAAAATAACACCATCACTATCTTTTTTAAAGTGAAATACACATTTTCATGCATAGGTTCAAGGTGCTATAAGTGCAAATATCAAGCTTTTGGTATGCACGTAAAATTTCCATATCAAATACTTATTGAATTTTCTCAACTTGAAAAATTACAGCTTCAATATGTTTATTACTAAACACATTATAAGCTACATCCAAAGAGATAATATCCAAATCTAATGCAATTTCTGTAAGAATAAGGTAAGTTTAATTGATTTTGATACCTATAAACGACGATCATCCTCTCAAAAGTTGGCTCTTGTATTGTAATCTTTCCAAATATATTCTTCATGCTGCGACAAATAAGAAAATTAGAGAACTACAAGGACTCAAATGATATTTAATGAACTAATTACCACAAAAGGAGAAGTAATCATAAACCTTAATTCCAGTTTTTCAAGACGAACGCGTTCTACAAATAGATCTTCCTCCTTATCTTCAGTAACTTCATCAGTTTTCTTTGCATCATTTACTGGTGCTATCGCTGGTTTTCTAGAGAAGAGCTTCTCAAGCCTACAAAAATAAGCAAATTTTAATAGGACTTTACAAAGATCATGAAGGAAAAAAAAAGGAAGATTTATAAACACGTCACTCAAATCTTATTGAATATCCAATGCCTAAAATTCAAATTTTACATATATCCCTCCTTAACTGTGCATGAAAAGGTGAATTGCAGTTTTTAAAGTTAAAATAGCGGTGTTTTTATGTGACATGAAAGAATTGGGTGGTATAAATGTAAAAATTGAAGGTTTTAGATGTGTAAATACATAGAAATTGGCTCCCAACCAAAAAAATAGCAACAAATATGATTCTAGATAGCTCACTTGAGTGTTTTTAGAAGCCAAGACCATGCGCGAGCTATGACCACATCCAACTTTTCACTAAAGAAGTAATCTGTGGTCCGATCAATTCCAATGCCGCGACGAAAGATCACATACTTGGCAGACAAAAAGAGCAGAGAAGTAAATTAGCATAAAAAATCAGTGCATTTAAAGAATGCAAAATTTACATGCACATCACTCAATTCTTATGTATTTGCATATCTAACATGCATATCTAACACCTTACATATATGCCACTTTACCTATACACTTTTTTTTTAAAAGTTAAAACATTGCTTTTCAAAAAAAAAAAATTTAAAATAGTAGTATATTTTATGTGATGTGAAATATTTGAGTTGTATAAATGTAAAAACTAAAGTTTAGGTGTTAGATATGTAAATATAAAAGAATGGGTGTTATGTATGTAAATGCCCCTTAAAGAATTGAATATACATAGCAAGTCGCAAAAGTAAATGAAGTTTATTATTCACATTGTCCTTTGAGGCTTCTTATTAAAACTTGGGAGAAAGCAATGATTAGATTATAAGTAGTTATGTGGTGATCGAAGAGTTCCTAATCACCAATTAGATAACAAAAAAGATCATCGTCAAATCCATATTTTCGTGTATCGCTTATCGAGATCATGTCAAAAGATATTCACAATGAGGTAGCGTAGAGCATGTTATTTGCAAATGGCGATGGTACCGACAGGAGCAGGAACATCATCGGAGGCTGCAGTGAAGGTCAAAGAGGTGGGGTTGCTGTGGAAGAAGCAGGACAACAGGTTGGTGATCGAACTGCAGTAGGAAAGGAACAAGGGGCGCTGGAAGGGGCAATCGAAAAGTGAGGCTTGTAGCGAAGCTGCAGAAGGTGACTGGTGGAGCTGAAGCAGGTGGCTGACAACAATGGAAGGGGCTGTGGTAATTGGATTCTAAAACGACAACAAGAAATTGCAAGTATGGTAAGATAAAATGCCTCGGTGGGTCGAGTTACAGTTGGAGCACCACTCGGACCCTTGGAGAAGATCACCACCTCGAACGAGGTACAGCCGGAGCACTACCTCGACGTCGGATATAACACTTAAAGGAAAAATACCAAGACTAAAAACCTAATTTAGATATAAAAAACAAGACTCCTAACTCTAAGCACATCATCCTCTATTTATAATGAAGCTATGACTTTATTTTAGGCAATACTTTAAATAAGAAAGAAGAACAAATCAAGATTTCAGATTTAGGTAAGGAAATAAAGTGAGGAAAAATCAGATTTAGGGAAGTGTAAATAAATTAATCAAAGTTCAAATTTTGCAAAGGACTTAAAATAGGAAAGATTTTTAAAAAGAAAGAAGAATAAAATATAATCAGGATTTCAAATTTTAGGAAAGAATTTAAAATAGGAAAGTGCTATGAAGGAAAGAAAGGAATGAGAGGAAAGGAAAAGAAAAAGAGAAAGGAAAGAGAGGAGTGCAGCCCCCTGTCGGCGCTTAAAAGGGGAAAAGAATTTAATGTTTGGGAGTCGCCCGTAAGAAGCTGTGGGGGGCCGGAATCGAAATC
>NW_018165164.1:202231-204995 GCF_001263595.1 Phalaenopsis equestris
AGGCAATGTGAATTGCGGAGATCGGACACGTCGACTCTCCGAATTGCGAAGCTGGTGCGCGCAGGAGTGCGAATTGTGCAGAAGGTCAACCTAAGGCTCGGAAAGGTCCTATAGGAATCCATTTTGGGCTTCCTCATGTCGGTTTCATCCTTCTAAGTGCTAGAAGTCGATACCACACACGCGAAACATCCAAAAGAGGACGGAAATAGGTCGAACTAAAACGAGGCGGGCACCACTTCTAAGGTTCTAAGATAGTCGCAGGAAGACCCCTAAGGCTAGATCCTAACTCCTACGAGGAATACTAGACCTCACGAAAATTGAGGTCAACACCCCCCTCCCTTTGAGGACCGATCGATCCTCCATAACCCCCGGGGGAAAATTGATACTGCCACTTAGGAGCCCAGGGGACTTGTGCCTAGGCACCTAGGGGTCTGGCGCCTAGGTGGGTACCTAGGCGCCAGCCCTAAATAAACTCCTTTTTCTTCAAGTCTCCTCCACATTTCCTCACTTCCATTACATGTTGTACCTGCAAGGAAAACATAAAAATACTTTTTTTTAAAGTGCAATCTCATTCATAAAAATATGTAAATCATAAATAAATATTAACATACTTATCTACACATGAAGGTGCACCACCACGTAGATTCTCCCGAGCCAAATTTTGAACAAGTAAATATCTCATATGCTTATCAATTATGACAAGTTAAGCCTCAGCGTGGTTGAGGATTTGCAAGAGTTTGGTTGATTCTTATTATCTTTCAAGTTTTCCCTCTGACTATTGAAGTTTTGGAGAACTGACAACTTTTGTTTCATTCCAATAACAACTTCAACCTAGCATATCGTCTCTTCATGCGAAACACTAGGGGTGAGGGCTGAAATTGTAACTGTCTATGATGCTATCAGTTGATTGTTACTAACCATGCACTGAAATTTTAAATTCTGCATCTTCTGATCTGTGTGACCTTTGTATGTCTCAACAATAAGTTCTCCATCTTCTAGGAGAGTGGGAATCATAATCTCATCAAAAGTCACATGTTCCTTTGAATCACGTGGAGGAAAAACATTTAATGTATACATGAAGAAGAGAGTTCCCTGGGGAAAACATCATCGGATAAAATTCTCGTTCGAACTGTTTTTCAATGTCTGCAATGTCCTTATTTGGGTTTTAACAATGCCCTGCTCCGTGAAATGGATCACTCCTCTGGTTGTGCATTCTGCTTCCACATGTCCGAATCCGTGACACTTGCAACATTTTATGGGTGTGGCAGACTTGTGGATTGGCTTCGATGGAAAGTAGCACGGGGGAGGGGGGAGGGGGGAGGCTTGGTGATACAGTCTCTCCTCTTAGGAAGCTAGGCTGCAACTTTTGATGGTAGTGATTTCATAAACTGACGACGTGTTTGCTACTTCATCTTAATATTTTCTAATTTTTTCCCTTCGAGCTTCCAGATCACAGTCGAGGGTAACGCCCCACTGGATTTTCTCTTCAATATCCATAACCCTGTGTCAGAGACGACAAAGTTCTTGTTGTATCTCTTCCCGGGAATGCTCGGGCATATTCCTTCTTGGCAGCATAGTTGATGGTTTTGGGATCTGTAGAAGGAAAGAAAGAAGGGATAAAGAAAACAGAAAAAAATATACGAAAGAAAGAACAAAAAAATTTGGTGTGATTGATTGGGTAGGGGCAGATGCTAGAAATCCTAGAATGAGACTAGGGTTGGGCTAGCTCTGATACTAAATGATATCGAAATTAACCCAAACCACGATAGAAGACAATTTTATTGTTGACTTGAAAAAAATATTATAATGAAGACTCGAAATCATGAAAGATAACACACAAAGCAAAAGCAAAAAGCAAAGGATTACAATTAATGATTAACAAAGAAGACATAACCGCTTGATGAGGAGGGAGCCCAGCGAGGGAAGGCTGAATTGGCGGCTGCGGTGAAGGCCGGAGAGGTAGGGCTGCTATGGAAAAAGTAGGACAACAGGTTGGTGATTGTAACGACGTCAAACCGCAGCTGGAGAGGAGCTGGAACGTGTTGAATGCTGCATTGGCAGCTGCGATGAAGGTCGAAGAGGTGGCGCTGTTGTGGAAGAAGTAGGACGACAGGTTGGCGATAGTAACAACGTCGAACCACAGCTGGAGAGAAGCAGGGAGCAATGAAAGGGGCAACCGGAATGTGCGGTCTGTAGGGAAGCTGCAGGAGGTGACCGAGCTAAAAGGAGGGTAGCAAGTGGCTGGAGCAGTGGAAGGGGGGTTGCGATGGCTGAATTCTAAAATGGCAACAGAGAACGAAAGTATGGTAAGATAAAATGCCTCGACAAGGTCGAGATACAACCAAAGCACCACTCGGACCCTTAGAGACAATCACCACCTCGGATGAGAGAATCCGGAGCGCTACTTCGACGTCGGATACAACCCTCGAAAGTAAAATACCAGGACTAAAACCTGAATTCAGATATCAAAACAAGGCTCATAACTCTAAGCACATCATCTATTTAGAATGAGGCTAGGACTTTATTTTAGATAATACTTTAAATAAGAAAGAAGAATCAAATCAGGACTTCAGATTTAGTAAGAAAATAGAGAAAAAATCAGATTTAGGGAAGGGTAAATAAAGTAATCAAAATTCAGATTTTAGAAATGATTTAACATAGGAAAGGTTTTAAAAAAAGAAAGAAAAATAAAATATAATCAGGATTTCAGATTTTAGGAAAGGATTTCATATTTTAAGAAAGGAAAAGGAGGAAAGAGTAGGGA
>NW_018165164.1:205005-210566 GCF_001263595.1 Phalaenopsis equestris
CCGCGCCTCCCTTTGAGGGCCGGTCGGTCCTCCATAGCCCCCACGTCACAATATCCATAAAAATTAATGATTTAGTAGTTATGACTTTAGATAAACTTGTAAATAGATAATAATTAACTACAGGGTATAGGATATGTAATACATTACTGAGGGTTAAGTTCGAAGAAATTAAGATTTCTATCTCATGCAATAATTGTTAAAGATCTATCAACAACTTTTCTTTTCTTATTGTTGGGAGAGAATTTGTTTGTTTGAAATATATTAGCAAGTTTTGTCAAGTGGTTATTGTCTCATGAATCTAAAATCCAGAAAGGGGAAGAACTATTAGAAGCACTAAGGGCATAAGAATTAGAAATCATATCATTCTAAACAAGAGATTAAGATCATGATAATTTCTCTAAGAAATTGAGAAAATTCCATATTTTTTTTTATTTCTTTTGAATTGAGTTTTTCTAATTCCAATAGATAGGCTTGTATTTTTTTATTTATGCCCGTACATCCTCCATAATATTGAGGTTTTCCATGAAATTTTCAACATTTATTTTTTATGTGTATTTACTTTTTGTAGTAATTGTACCCGACGTTACCATTGAAATAAGAATTTTGTCCTTCTTTTGGAGAAGATTCTGTGACAAAAGTCCTTACCTTGTGATTCAAAAGTTGTCCTGACAAATATCTCGAGAATAAAACCATTGATCATCACCATCATTCTTCCTTCTTTTGCTCGTACAAGATCAAATACTTCATTCAAATGATGGAGATTTTCTCTACATAAAGATTTGAATTCGAACTTGATAATATTCGTTATTGAGTCCTGCCAAAATTCAAAATTTTCTTTCGCACTTGATGAATTTTATAAGGGTCACCACATCCTCGCAGCAAAAAACCTTGAGATATTGGTAGTAGTCCAACTCATGTTGTTAAAATATTGATGACAAGAAAGTTATCTTGTTTGCTAATGAAAAGCTTGTCTTGATTTCAAAAATAAGTGCAGCATCTTTAATTTTTTATTAGGTTTGTTTAACTCCATCTGAAACTTCCTTTGAGATGGAGAGACATAAACCTCACACCGATCTCCGGTAGCATGGTATTTCACAACCATGTCAATCTTCCCAAAATAAGAACTTTGGGTTTTTGAGCTCCAAAGATAGATCGATAAGGTATTAGATCTTTCTAATTCTCTTTAGAAAAGTATTCACAATTTGGGATCATTGAAGATGAATTTTCCCGTTCAAGCGATAAAATGCTTGAAATACCTGAAGTACTCCTTTGGTCTAATTTTCACCATTAATTATGGTAGATTTCTTCGAAGGAAAGTCCAAAAACCCAGACATAATGGATAGAAAGAGAATTCTACAAGAGGGATAAGGAAGTGAAAATCATAACCTTAAAGAATAAGAATAAAGGTTGGAAGGAACGCTATAAAATTGTTCTAATATCATGTAGAGAATAATTAATAGAATAAAAACTCTCGAGAATCTTATTATCCTTAGTTTAATTTTTACCATTTTTTATGGTCGATTCCTTTGAAGGAAAGTCCAAAAAGAAAACTCAGGCCTAATGAATCGAAAGAGAATTCGGCAAGATGGAAAAGATTGAAAGTGAAAATCCTAAATTTAGAGAATAAGAATAAATGTTGGAAGGCACACCCTAACCTTGTTCTAATATCATATAGATAATAACTAATAGAATAAAAACTCTAAAGAATCTCTTTTCTTTGTATAAGAGGAGTCATATATATAATTCTTAAAAGTATTACAAAATAGGAATAAATTTAAAAAAGAATTAAGAGCTGATGTTTAAATGGCAAAGCATACATATTGCAATCTGAGGGTCATAAAGAGATAGGTTGTGTTAAGTTCTTTGCTATGATTAGGGCAGAATTTCAACAAATTGATTAATTTAAGATAGAAAAAAAATCTGTGAAGTGTAAAGACAAATTATATAAGGAAACAGCTAAGGTAATTATAATTTAGCTAGAAACAAGTCCCGGACATAACGTACAACTTAATCCAAATTTCATTTTAAGATTTGCAATCTAACATAAATAATTAAAAAATAGTATTTGTAAATCCACCAAAAAATATACAAACCTTATCTGAAAATTTTGGAAGATTTTCATTAGGATGGTCTCTAAAATATTTTGCAAGAAGGCTCCTATCAAGCTGCAATCCACCAAGGAGAAGCAAATTTATGATGACGTATTCATACTTTCAAACTTATAAGATAGAACCTCAACTAAAATAAATAAATAAATAAATAGAAACCCGACGCAGACCTTGGATTCGTCAACTTGTATTGGAAGGTTTAATTTATACTGTCCAGACTGTGCAACTTCAACCTCTCCATCAGTCACTATTGTAAAGTTGCTTTTTTCCATTACCTGCTAAAAAAGCTGAGGCGGTTACAATCATGCAAAAAAATGCTAATTTTCATTTCAGTCTCCAGTTACCAATGCCTAATCTATACTTGTAGTTTTAAACAAACCAAGTTTTTCTTTCGTCTTTATTACCTGTTTAGTGCAATTCAATCAATTTTGAGCATAAAACCAAAATATAAAAAAAATATTATTATGTTCCTTTGTTTTTTTTTGTCATTTCTTTTTAATTTCCAGGTTGCATTTGATATTTGATGTGATATCAAATATTTGAGTGTTATGTATCTAAATATGAAAGTTTAGGTGTCAGATGTGTAAATATATATAATTTAGTGGTATGTATGTAAATGTCCCTTTGTATTTTCAGAAAAAATCGTGTGCCCTAGGCCGGACTTGTCAAACCACTTTGTCGCAACAAAGTCAAATAGTGCAATGTTAATGAAACAAAAAGTTGACCGAAAAATATCACAACAGGTGTATCAAATCAAACAATTGACGAGCCAAATCAATAATCATTATATTTAATCACTTAATTTCAAATTATGGTGCAGTATATAATAACCATACTCGCCATTTGAAGCAAATAAAGCCTCAGCCTTAGGTGTATGATGAACATTTACAAAAACAATATAATAGAAGAGAACATGTGGTATAATGTGGATTCTATCAGCTGAAATTTTCAACAAAATTCTAGTAGAAATACCACCAGATACTATCAGAATTTTGTGGAAAGCTAATAGTGATGCTTTTTCCATTGGCTAAAAAAAATCCAAAATCCAACAGTATTAAACTTAATACAGACAAATTAAAATCCACCAAAAATTCATTGGTAACCAAAATAAATTCCCAACCCAATAGAAAGCCCTCATTTCAGCAATCCACTTACTATTATCTCGCTCACAAGTTCGTGTGAACTCATCTTCGGCCTTTCCGACAGCACGGCCCGTCTCAAAAAGCTATACTAACTTTTCTTAAAAGTGTGCCACATATAGTCAGATCTGTTGCCACAAAGATGCAACAACGAGTTGCACCTTCTACCACAGCTCAGAGGAAGCAACTCACCAAGCCTCGCTCTAGTTCATCCTCATCTCCAAATGAAGCATCTGTCACTATGAAACATCATAGAGGTACTATTCCGTGAATTAGTTTAAGGTAGTATTGGATCAGATGGTAATAATTTAGGATTTTAGAATTTTTCCTAAATATTTGTTGGTCTCATTATATGAAATTTATTTATATTTGTTGTATGACTTGTTTTTATATATAAGAGGTTCGATGTGCACAAGTCTTTTATCCATTTCAGTTGTTACACTAAATGCTTCTAAAGTTGTGATGCATAATTTCTACAATTTATTGTAACGATGTGAAGCATATTCTCATAAGTTCTAACGTTTTTTTTTTTAAATCAATATTTTTATCCATGTTATTTTCATTTTAAGATATAGCAATATAGGTGCATGTAAAGTTGTGAATCTTATTACTCGAGAAAATTTGCATGTAGCATGATACACCTAAAATATATAGTATTTTTAGACATATTTTTATACCTATTTTTGAGATATTGCACTTTCATGGAAGGTATTGTGTTTTTCTTAAGGTATTTTTGTGTTTTTCTTGCAGATACAAGTAAAAAGATGAAAAATGCTTAAAGGAGTTAAAAATAATCAAATTTTGAGCAAAAAGAAGAAAAATGTGCAAAAGAGTTTTGACGCCTAAGCATCAGATCTGGCGCTTAAGCGATGGTTAAACAGAGAAGGCCGCGCCTAAGCTCCAGAGGCCCCCCGCTTAAGCGTCAGTGGCAGTTATTTGATGAGTAAATTCGATTTTTGCAAATTTTGAAGAGGTTTTTTGAGGCACCTATTGGCTTAATAGGTGGTTTATAACCACCATGGATGAAAATTATCGCGAAAGGATGCATCTCTTAAGGCAATACATCGAATCAAGACATATCTTTGAAGAGAAACCAAGGCACCTCTTGAAAAATTATAAAAGAAAGAAGAGAGGACTTTGAAAAAAATCCTGAAAGTATTGGAAAGTTTTGAAAGTTCTTAAATTGGGGGAGTTAGTTGGAGAGATTTTTAGGCACCAATTTTATTTACTTTATTATTTTTGTCATTTTATTTTGAGTGATTGTAAAAGAGAAGAGATTCAAGGGAACTTCAAGAGTTTCATGGATGACTTGAGATAAGTTTTTATCTTTTATTTTAGACTATTTTTTGTTTTAATTGAGACTTGTTGGTTTGACAATGATTTCTACATTTAAACTAAAGTGTGGTTTTGTTTTCTCTATGAATTCTGAGTAGTTTTCTTTATCTTTCTTCTTAAAATTATAAGTAATTATATTTTGGACGAAAGTTGTGGAAGATATTGATCTTTAATGTTGGAAAAAGTTGTGATGATTTAAATCCATGCACTTCATTTACTTCTTGATTTGACCAATTTAGATGTTAAAATTTGTTGTGAGAACATGTAAGAACCGGGCTGGTATTGTCTCAGTCAATAATTGGAAAGAATCACATCAGGTTGTATGAACGAGAATGTAGTTCATATGATTGAGTGCAAATAAATAGGGAAATATTCATTAAAGGGTGTAGAGTTGAGTTATAGGACTTTAAAGTGACAGGTTAAAGCCCCTAACTTAATTTATTATTGTAGGTTCTGATATGAGATGTTAGCCCTTAGGTGGAGGGAATCGAGGGAACTCTAAAATGAGAGCTAATATATTCTCTGTCTAGCCAATCTTCAGAACTATTCAAACTTTAAATTAGTCATTGTTCTTTATAGCATCTCTAATAAGGGTAAAGAATATTATTATTCATATTTGGCACAACACAATTTGCATATTTCCACAACGGAATTTCTATACTTATTACTGATTCATGATAAGAAGAAAGATATTTTCATATTTATTATTTTTCTTATACAAATATTCTAGTTATCTTTTTAAATTATTATTGTTTTTATCAAAATATCAAAAATACCAAAAATATTTAAATTTCTATTACTACAAAAATATCTTTAATTTAAATATTTATCTTTTTAAAAATAGGAAGTTTTTTAAAAAGTGCATATTGCATATCTTCCTTGTAGGTTCGATATTCAGGTTTTAATCAAAAAGTCTAATATTACTTGATAACGATATGTACACTTGCGTAGTATCCCTATATATATATATATATATATA
>NW_018165164.1:210602-222678 GCF_001263595.1 Phalaenopsis equestris
TATATATTAAAAGTTAAATTCTTATTTTTCTTCAGGATCAAGTTTTTAGTTTTGTTGCAAAATAAAGAAATATAAGTGAAAAATATAATCTGAATTATTGTTGTACTGTGCATATTAGCAGTATTCGGGGATCAAGTTTTTTGCACCGTTGTCGGGAAAGAAAAGAAAAACAAATTTATATTTTTAGAAAGTCTTATTTAAACTTTAAGTTATCTTATCTTATTTTGAGTGTGTTTATTTTTATTTTACTTTATGTTAGTATATGCGTAATTCAGGTTCTAAAGAACTAGTGCCCTACGATTCTAAATTAGAAAGAACTATTAGAAAAATCAGAAAAACTAAAAAAATTAAAAATCTTAAAAAAAAAATTACAGAAATGGCAAACCAAAATAATCAAAATGCTAAAATTCATCAAGAGTTTAGACCTTTAAGAGATTATGCCAGCCCTATTGTAGATGAACTTCATTGTAGTATTCAAAAACCTATTGTAGTGACTAATTCATTTGAGCTTAAACCTACTATTATCTAAATGGTATCAAGTAATCAGTTTGGGGATCACCAACTGAAGATCCAAATTTGCACCTTACAAATTTTATAGAATTGTGTGCTACATTTAAATACGATGGTGTTTCAGATGACGCCATAAGACTTAGGTTATTGCCTTTCTCACTGAGAGATAAAGCTAAGATATGGTTGAATTCGTTAGCACCTGGATCTATCAGAACTTGGGGTGATTTAACATAAAAATTCTTTGCTAAATATTTTTCAACATAAAAAATTGCGAAGCTTAGAAATGATATTACATCCTTTAATCAGTTTGAAGGGGAATCTATTTATGAAGCATAAGAATGATTTAAAGAACTCTAAAGAAAGTGTCCACACCATGATATACCATATTGGTTAATAATTTAAACCTTTTATAATGGATTAATTGGTTCTCTCAGATCTATTATCGATGCTGCTGCTAGTGGCTCATTGATGTCAAAACCATTTCATGACGCTTATGCCTTAATTGAAGAGATGGCTACCAATAATTTTTAGTGGCCTTCTGAGAGGGTGAATCCAAAGAAAGTAGCCAACATTTATGAGACTGATGCATTTACTTTGTTAGCAAATCAAGTTGCTGCAATTTCAAGGAAGTTAGACCAATTTGGAATGAATTTTTCTCAACCAATTTCCATGATTGAAAAGAATTCATTAGGCCGAATGGTAGATTCTCAAGCATCATTAGAAACTTTGAATGCCATAAATAGTAAGTAGAATAGCCCATGTTAGAAGAAATATCCCAACTTTAACTGAAATAACAATTCGGGTGGTAATAATCAACAATGGAGGAACAATCAAAGAAACTCATTGGGAAACTGAAACAACCAAGGGAATAATAATTATAGATCTACTTATCCTCCATGTTTCAACAGTAATACGCAATTTAAGGAGAAAAGGTTGTCTATAGAAGAAGTGGTTTACAAATGGGAAATCAATTACAAAGTCAATGAGCTAAAATTAAAAATATTGAGAATCAACTTAGGCAAATCGCAAATTCATTAAATAATAGATCCCAATGAACACTTCATAGTAATATTGAATCAAATCCAAAAGTCCAGAATAAAGAGCAAGTAAAAGTCGCTCAACTTAGAAGCGGAAGAGAGTTGGAAGGTAGGGTTCAAAAAGAAATTGAAGTAGAGAGAAGAAATTGAAGAATCAAAAGATGACGCTCCAAAAGATTCTGAGAGACCTATTTCTCCACTAAAAATTGATTTGAAAAAACCACCACATCCATTTCCTCAGAGACTTCGTCATTAGAAGTTGGATAAGCAATTTTTAAAATTTTTGGAAATATTTAAGAAGCTTACAATTAATATTTCATTCGCTGAAGTCTTAGAACAAATGTCAAACTATGTAAAGTTTATGAAGGATATTCTCAACAGGAAAATAAAGTTTGAAGATAATAAGACTGTTGCACTTAGTGATGAGTGCAGTGCGATAATTCAGAAGAAGCTTCCAAAAAAGCTTAAAGATCCTGATAATTTTACAATTTCATGTGCAATATGAGAGATTTTATGAGAAAACATTATGTGATTTAGGTGCAAGTATTAACCTTATGTCATTATCAATATTTAAAAGATTTGGATTAAGAGAAATAACCCCTACTACTGTAACTCTGCAGTTAGCAGATTGTTCGATAACATACCATAAAGAAGTTATAGAAGATGTTCTAGTGAAAGTGAATCAATTTATCTTTCCTGTTGATTTTATTGTGCTAGATATGGGGGAAGATAAATTAATACTTATCATTTTGGGGAGACATTTCCTAGCCACAGGAAGACTAATGATAGATGTGTAAAAAGAGGAACTAACAATGCGCATCAATGATCAAATTGTTACGTTCAACATTTCAAAATCAATGAAGTATCCTGCAAAAGGTAAAGATCATGAATGTTATAGGATTAATTTTATAAGATATCTGAGTGAATGTCATTTCAAAATAACTTATGAAGAAAAAGATTTGGAACACGAGCAAGAAGAACACGAGCAAGAATGCGAAGATTTTTTTATTAGATCAATGTGAAGATCTTTTTAAGGAAGATTCAAACTATGTTCGACAAAGTTTTGAAATTCTGAACACGATAGACAAAGATCGAGATTATCATGTAACAAAAATCCATAAAAAATTCTCCAGAACTTGAGTTGAAACCAGAACTTGAGTTGAAATTACTTCCTGATCATTTAAAATATGCATTTTTAGGAGATTCTTCTGCTTTACCAGTTATAATTTCCTCAAAATTAATGATGGATAAAAAAGAAAGATTGATGAAAATTCTGAAAACTTTTAAGAAAGCATTTAGATGGATAATTGTTGATATTAAATGAATCAGTCCATCAATTTGTATGCATTGAATTCATATGAAAAAGAATTGCAAACTCAAGGCTGATCCACAAAGGAGACTGAATCATGTTATGAAAGAAGTTGTAAAAGAAATTTTAAAGTGGTTAGATGCTGGAATTATCTACCCTATTTCAGATAGTGCATGGGTTAATCCAATTCATTGCGTTCTTAAGAAAGGAGTAACTGTAACTGTGAATGAACATAATGAATTAATACCTACTAGACAAGTTACAGGATGGTGAATATGCATTGATTATAGAAAATTAAATATTGTCACTAGAAAAGATCATTTTTCACTACCCTTTCTAGATCAAATGCTGGATATACTAGCTGGGCATAAATACTTTTATTTTCTGGATGGATATACTAGTTATCACCAGATTCAAATATCTCCTGAGGATCAAGAGAAAACAACGTTTACCAGTCCTTCTGGTACTTTTGCTTTTAGAAAAATATCCTTTGGTTTATGTAATGCCCCTGCTACATTTCAAAGATGTATGATGACAATTTTTATGATTTAATTGAAAAAGGGATTGAAGTATTTATAGATGACTTTTCAATGTTCGGAACTTCATTTGACTCATGTTTAGAACATTTATCTAAAGTTCTTCAGCAATGTGAAGAAACGAATTTAGTCCTTAACTGAAAAAAATATCAATTTATGGTAGCAGGAAGAATTGTATTAGGTCATAAAATATCAGAAAATGGTAAAATATCAGAAAGTCATAAAATATCAGAAAATGGTATGGAAGTAGATCCTGCTAAAATTCAAGTAATCGCTAATTTACCTTTTTCAACAAATCTAAGGGAAATTATGAATTTTTTAAGAAATGTTGGATTCTACATACGATATATTACAGACTTTTTAAAGATTGCTAAGTCTTTATGTCATTTACTTGAGAAATATGCAATTTTTAATTTTGATGGGAATGTCTAAAAGTTTTTAAGTTATTAAAAGAAGAATTAATCACTGCACCAATTATAGTTTCACCAAACTGGGGAAAATCTTTTGAAATGATGTGTGATGCTAATGATTATGTTATTGGAGTTGTTTTAAGATAAATATATGATAAAATTTTTAAAATTATTTACTATGCTAGTAAAACTCTTAATGAAACTCAAATTAATTATACAACTGAAAAAGAGTTATTAGCAATAGTATATGTTTTTTATAAATTTAAATCATATTTGATTGGAACTCATTGTGTATTGCATACAGATCATTTTGCTATTAAGTATTTAATAAAAAAAAGAATGCTAAACCTAGACTTATAAGATGGATTCTTCTTTTGCAAGAATTTGATTTTGAAATAGTAGATAGAAAAGGGATTGAAAATCAAATTGCTGATCATTTGTTCAAACTTGAGTTAGTAAAATTACTCTGTTTTGAAAAATAAATTAATGAACATTTTCCAGATGAAAAACTGTTCACTATTAATGAGTGACGTGTTCTGTGGTATGCCAACATTGTAAACTTTGAGCTTGCCACTAGAAAAGATCATTTTCCACTACCCTTTATAGATCAAATGCTGGATATACTAGCTGGGCATAAATATTTTTGTTTTTTGGATGGATAATTCAAATATCTCCTGAAAATCAAGAAAAAACAACGCTTACCAGTTTTAATGGTACTTTTGCTTTTAGAAGAATGTCCTTTGGTTTATGTAATGCCCCTGCTACATTTCAAAGATATATGATGATAATTTTTGTGATTTAATTGAAAAAGAGATTGAGGTATTTATAGATGACTTTTCAAAGTTTGGAACTTCATTTGACTCATGTTTAGAACATTTATCCAAAGTTCTTAAGCGATGTGAAGAAACAAATTTAGTCATTAACTGAGAAAAATATTATTTTATGGTGGCAGGAAGAATTGTATTAGGTCATAAAATATCAAAAAATGGTATGGAAGTAGATCCTACTAAAATTCGAGTAATCGCTAATTTACCTTTTCCAACAAATCTAAGGGAAATTATAAATTTTTTAAGAAATATTGGATTCTACAGACGATATATTAAAGACTTTTCAAAGATTGCTAAGTTTTTATGTCATTTACTTGAGAAAGATGAAATTTTCAATTTTAATGAGGAATGTCTAATAGTTTTTAAGTTATTAAAAGAAAATGTAATCACTGCACCAATTATAATTTCACCAAACAGGGGAAAACCTTTTGAAATGATGTGTGATGCTAGTGATTATGCTATTGGAGTTGTTTTAGGACAAAGATATGATAAAATTTTCAAAGGTATTTACTATGCTAGTAAAACTCTTAATGAAACTCAAATTAATTATACAACAACTAAAAAGAAATTAATTATACAAAAATAGTATATGCATTAGAAATAGTATATGCTTTTGATAAATTTAAATAATATTTGATTGGAACTCATTGTGCAGTGCACACAGATCATTCTGCAATTAAGTATTTAGATTAAGTATTTAATGAAAAAGAAGGATGCTAAATCTAGACTTATAAGATGGATTCTTCTTTTGCAAGAATTTGATTTTGAAATAGTAAATAGTTGCTAATCATTTGTCCAAACTTTAGTTAGAAAAATCACTCTGTTTTGAAAAATAAATTAATGAACATTTTACAGATGAAAAATTGTTCACTATTAATGAGTAGTGTGTTCCGTGGTATGCCAACATTGTAAACTTTATTGTAAGTGATATTATACCCTATGGAATGATATACCAACAGAAGAGAAAATTTATTTCTGAAGCTAAGACTTATTTTACTCATTTTTATATAAACAAGAAAAAGATATGATTATTCGAAAATGTGTACCACTAGAAGAAACTTATGAGATTATCTAAAAATGTCATAATTCTGATTTTGGGGGATATTTTATTGTTTATAAAACATACAAAATTTTACAATCTGGATTCTATTGGCCTATGATTTTTAGATGTTAATGTTTATATCAAAGCATGTGATAGATGTCAAAAAGTATGCATTATTTCTAGAAGAAATGAGATGTCCCTCAATTATATGCTAGAAGTTGAAATATTTGATGTTTGGGGATTAGATCTCATGGAACTACTTATACCATCTTTCAGAAATTTATATATTCTGTTAGCAGTCGACTATGTATCCAAATAGATAGAAGTTGTTGCTTTACCTCGATGTGATGCTCAAAGTGTCGTAAAGTTTTTGAAAACGAACATATTTTGTTGATTTGGAATGCCTAAAGTTATCATTATTAATGGGGGAAGTCATTTCAGAAATATCATTATGGAGAAGTTATTAAAGATCATTATGGAGTATCATTATGGAGAAGTTATTAAAGAAATATCATATAATTCATAGAATTACTACTGTTTATCATTTTCAGACAGGTGGTTTGGCTGAATTATCAAATCGGAAAATTAAAAGAATTATAGAAAAATCTGTGAATCCAATAAAAATGGATTGGTCAGTCAAACTTGACTATATTTTGTCGGCTTATAGGACTGCATACAAAACTCCTATAGGAATGTCCCCATATAGGCTAATATTTGGGAAAATTTGTCACTTACCAGTTGAACTTGAGCATAAAGCATATTGGGCAATTAAAGAATTTAATTACAATTTGAAAGATGCTGGTGAGAAAAGATTGTTACAATTAAATGAGCTTTAAGAGATAAGGAACGAATCTTATGAAAGTGTCAAAATTTATAAAAAAAACATGAAGATGTGGCATGATCGAAAGATTCTTACTAAAAATTTTCAATCAGGACAAGTTTTTCTATATAATGTAAGGTTAAGATTATTTTCAGACAAACTTAAGTCCAGGTGGATGAGCTCATTTGTAGTGATAAAAGTTTATCCTCATTGAGATGTGGATATTAAAGATCCTAAGTCTAAGAAAATCTTTAAAGTTAATGGACATAGATTGAAACCTTATTTTATAGGGGATTAGCATAAGTTTAATGATGGATTGATGTTGGGTCAACCAGAATAAGCACTGGTTACGTCGGGCTGACAACGTAAAACCAAATGCTTTGTGGGAGGCAACCCATAGTTATCAGTGTGTTTTTGTTTAAATTGTTGTTTTGTGTGTGATTAAGAAAATTGAGGTAGTATTTTTGAGTCTATTAGATGTTAGTACTGATTTTAATACTTTATTTAGAGCTCATTTGTAGTGATAAAAGTTTATCCTCATTGAGATGTGGATATTAAAGATCCTAAGTCTAAGAAAATCTTTAAAGTTAATGGACATAGATTGAAACCTTATTTTATAGGGGATTAGCATAAGTTTAATGATGGATTGATGTTGGGTCAACCAGAATAAGCACTGGTTACGTCGTGCTGACAACGTAAAAACAAAACCAAATGTTTTGTGGGAGGCAACCCATAGTTATCAGTGTGTTTTTTTTTAAATTGTTGTTTTGTGTGTGATTAAGAAAATTGAGGTAGTATTTTTGAGTCTATTAGATGTTAGTACTGATTTTAATACTTTATTTAGTGACTTAAACATGTTAGAATGAGAATTTGGACGTTAAGTTGAATAGTGCAAAAATATGCACTGGCGCTTAAGCGCAGCAGTTTAAACACGTGCGAAATTAATATTTTAGAAGGTTTAACCGTCAATTAGTTTACAAAAACGTGCCAAGGCAATTTCTAAACGTGTCTAGGAGTTATTGAAAGGTTATTGGAAGGATTTAGGCCTATAAATAGAAGGGTTTTGTGAAGGAATTTTACCCCGGATTATTTTTAGCCCTAAAAGTCTAAGAGAGAGAGATTTAGCGAAAATGACTTTATGGGAGATGGATTTGAAGAAGAATAAAGAAGCCATGAAGAAGAGGTTCATTAGTCAAAGTGCACAAGAGATATATAACGGTTTCTTAGTCGTTAGTATTGTAAGGATATCAGAAAAGATCAACAAAATTGAGAATATTATGGCTTTAATGGGAAACCAAGTACCTGGAAACCAAGGTACTTGAGTTGCATGCACATCTAGAACATATTGGATGGCAATTGAAGATGTAATATTAAATGACAATTGAAGATGCAATTCAGTCATACTAGTTATATAGAGGAAGCGGATAAGACGATGTTCATAAAGCAAAAGTGGATTGAAGATGGATTGATCAGAGCTCGTCACCACCGTCCGTTTTATCAACTCTATAATTCAAATGCCCAAGGAGAGACTAATGATCGAATGAAGAATGGAATTAAATGAAGAATGGAATTAAGTTATGTTGTGTGTTAGATGTAGTTGTCATTAAGTGTTTTAGTGTTTCAGACTTGTTTTTAGTGTTTATGACTTTTTTTGAGTTTAATTGTGTATGTTTGTTAGGGGTTTGTATTTAGAAAATTTTCTCATCCGGGACTATTTAGAGGGAGAATTATATTTGTACTTGTTTGTGAAGTAATATAAGTCTGTTTGTAGGAAATTTTGTGTTGTTTTAGCCTTGAATTGAAATAGTTATTATTGAGAATTTTGAGAGAGGAGAGTTATAGGAAGTTGAAAATAGACATTTAAGTGCTATGAGACCATTTGGGGGTGGTTTACTTGGGCAAATAGTACATTTTTCTTAGATTTTGAAAATCGTGCACTGGCGCCTAAACACCACATCTCGCGCTTAAGAGCGAGCCAACCCGAGAGGCAGACGCCTAAGCGCCACTTACCGGCACTTAAGCGACGGTTCACGAAAACCGGTTCACGAACAGTTAAAAGTGAATTTTTGAGCCAAAAATCACCATTTTTATGCCTCCCGTCACCTTTTTCCTCTCGAGTTTGCGATTTTTGAGGGCTAGGGCAAATCTAAAGTGAAGATTTCTTCATGGAATCAAGTAAAATTTGCTAGATCCAAGTTCCTTGAAGTCAGAGCTCTACTTCTATATAAAAATTTTGGATTTTCACCATGTATTTTGAGCACATTTGGAAAAATCCTAAAATTCACTATTCATGGTGAAAATTAAGGAAAAATGTATAGAAATTGCATGGGAAGTTTAGTTTGAACTTTTGGAAGTTTAGTTTAGTAGTTTAAACTTGATTTTTGAAGTTATTGTTGGAATTTATCAAATTTCTAAAATGACACCAAGAATGAAGAGGAGCAAAGGCAAAGCCCCTTTTGATTCGAGTAAATTTGTTAGTTCAAAACCTCAGGATCGGTACAGTGATGCGTTGCAATCACGCAAACTTATTCAAGAGCGGTGTTTTAGAAATCTGAGTGGAGACGTGAAAAATTTAATCATTCGTCGACAGTGGAAACGATTCTGCTGTTTCTTTGTTGTGGCGGTTATATCTGTTGTGAGGGAGTTCTATGCAAATCTCTCTGAGTCTGAAGAAGATCGAGTCATGGTTCGAGGAAAGTTTATACCTTTTTCGCCAGAGATAATCAATTTGTTCTACGATTTACCACCGGATACCGTTATGTTTTTAAGCAAATTATAGTCCTGCTGCATATTATAGTCCTACTGAAGCGGAGTTAGACGAGATTATTTCTTAGTTGACTGTTGGGAGAGGACTTTGGAAAATCACTAATGAAAGAAGAGTTAACTTCTCAACTTCAAAGTTGAATGCACCTGTAAAGGCCTGACACTATTTCATTTCTGCTCGTCTGCATCCGACTAATCATCTCAGTGAAGTGACCAGAGAAAGAACGACGTTAAATTATTGTATTAAATTATTGTATTCAGGAAGGAAAGGAAGGAAAGCTCATCAACATTGGAGCTTTGATCCGTCAGACTATCATCAGTTTCGCTACAGTTGTTACTACTGCAGGTCTGGGATTTGCTTCCTTGATCTTTTCTTTATGTGAGGAGACTGGAAAATATAATAGCTGGGAGGAAATTTTATTACCTCTAAAGTCCATCACTAAGGTGAATGTGAAGACTTATTCTGAGCATTTTATTTTTGGCTAGAGAGGAGGATTTTTTATGAGCTATGGAATGGAAACGTCTGCTGCTTCTACCTTTGCTGCTTTGTTACTTCTTCATCTAGACCGCCTACCTCACGTGCTTCTACATCTCGAGGTGAGTCTACTGAGACCCGAGATCAATTATTACAGAAGATGATGGAGATGATGGACAATATAAATTTTACATATTAATTTTACTGCTGATAAAGTTCAGAACTTAGAACGTTTTGCAGATCATACTAATAGGTATAGTAGGAGAAAGAGTGATTATGAAGAGAACTTTCACTCATCACTCGACTCTAATTAGAGGTGACCCAGGAGTGTAATTCCCTCCATATCCTCGATATCCTGATTATGAGCCTGCAGAAAGTGGTACAGTGGTGATTCTGAAGATGAAGAGTAGGACAGAGAGATATTTATGTTTATGTTTGTTTATGTTGAGGACTATGTGATGTGGTACTGTTATATTTGTTTTGTGATAATTTGGACTATGTACTATGTGATGTTTGGGACTATTTATATTGTTATTGTGATGTTGTGTTTTGTTAGTAGCTTGTTTTAAAAATTCTAGTAGTAACTGTTGTGAGTTTTGTGATTTAGTTATTTTAGAACTTAACTTAATTCTGTCTTTTGAAAAGATGAAAATCTTGCTAACTTTAGTTTTAACTTTAAATTTCAGAAACTGCAACCCTGTATTTTTCTTTTATCATGTTTGTGTGTTTGTTTTTATGTTGAGATTGTGAAGTCAAAGTTAGTGTGTTAGTTTATTTTTATGGTTATACCCACTGCTTAAAAGTCTATTGAATCTCTACATGTTGAATTATAAACAAAAATATTCAGTAAAGGAAGGAGAAGCTTGAGGATTAGTATCTCTTTTTAAAGTATAAGACTTGAGAAACTCTTAAGCTTATAGATATAATATAATAAGTAAAATTATTTTTAATAAAAATTTTTAAGTAAAGATAATAAAAGAACTAAATTCTAAATTTAGAAAATCTACAATATATTTCTGAAGAAGATGGAAACTCATATTTTCATCTTTCTTAACATTAAAAATTTCTAAATTTTAAGTTGGTCTCATTTACTGAATATTTTTTCTAAATTGGACTAATATATTTCTAAATCTAAATTTTATAACTCCTAAAGGAACTCATATAAATATCATACATATTTAGTTTTTAAAGATTTAAGTGTCACTTGAGGACAAGTAACATTTTATGTTTGAGGGATTTTTATACACATAAAATATATAGTATTTTTAGACATATTTTTATACTTATTTTTGAGATATTATGCTCTGATGGAAGGTATTTTTATATTTTTTCTTGCAGATACAAGTAAAAATGGAAAAAATGCTTAAAGGAGTGAAAAAGGATCAAATTTGGAGCAAAAAGATGAAAAATTGTGCAAAAGAGTTTTGGCGGTAGAAAAAATGTGCAAAAGAGTTTTAGCGCCTAAGCGTCAATTAAACAGAGAAGGCCGCGCCTAAGCGTCAGAGGCCCCGCGCTTAAGCGCCAGTAACAGTTATTGAATGAGTAAATTCGGTTTTTGTGAATTTTGAAGAGGTTTTTTAAGTCACCTATTGACTTAATAGGTGGTTATAACCATCATGGACGAAAATTATCATAAAAGAATGCATCTTTTAGGAAAATACATCGAATCAATACATATTTTTTAAGAGAAACCAAGACACCTCTTGAAAAATTATAAAAGAAAGAAGAGAGGACTTTGAAAAGAGTCTTGAAAGTATTGAAAAATTTTGAAAGTTCTTAAATTGGGGAGTTAGTTGGAGAGATTTTCAGGCACCACTTTTATTTACTTTATCATTTTTGTTATTTTATTTTTGTTATTTTATTTTTTCGTTATTTTGTTTTGAGTGATTGTAAAAGAGAATAGATTCAAGAGAATTTCAAGAGTTTTGTGGAGGACTTAAGATAAATTTTTATTTTTTGTTTTAGACAACTTTTTGTTTTAATTGAGACTTGTTGGTTTGACAATGATTTCTACTTTTAAACTACAGTATGGTTTTGTTTTCTCCATGGATTCTGAGTATTTTTCTTTATCTTTTTTCTTAAAATGATAAGTAATTAAGTTTTGGACGAAAGTTGTGGAGAGTATTGATCTTTAATATTGGAAGAAGTTGTGATTATTTAAATCCATGTACTTCATTTACTTCTTAATTTGACCAATTTAGATGTTAAAATTTGTTGTGAGAACATGTAAGAACCGGGCTGGTATTGTCTCAGTCAATAATTGGAAAGAATCACATCAGGTTGTATGAACGAGAATGTAGTTCATATGATTGAGTGCAAATAAATAGGGAAATATTCATTAAAGGGT
>NW_018165164.1:222722-244608 GCF_001263595.1 Phalaenopsis equestris
TAGCCGGTCTTCAAAACTATTCAAACTTTAAATTATTCAATGTTCTTTATAGCATCTTTAGTAAGGGTAAAAAATATTATTGCTTTTATTTGGCACAACACAATTTGCATACTTCCACAACAAAATTCTTATACTTATTACTGATTCATGATAAGAAGAAAGATATTTTCATATTTAGTGTTTTTCTTCTACAAATACTCTAGTTATCTTTTTAAATTGTTACTGTTTTTATCAAAATATCAAAATCACCAAAAATATTTAAATTTTCTTTACTACAAAAACATTTAGTTTAAATATTTATCTTTTTAAAAATAGAAAGTTTTCAAAAAAGTGCATATTGCATATCTTCTTCGTGGGTTCGATATTCATGTCGTAATCAAAAAGTCTTATATTACTTAATAACGATACGTATATTTGTGTAGTATCTCAATATATATATATATATATATATATATTAAAAGTTAAATTTTTATTTTTCTTCAGGATCATGTTTTTGGTTTTGTTGAAAAAAAAGCAAATATAATTGAAAAATATAATCAAATATATTGTTATATTGTTGCATATCAGGGATCATAGCACACCGTAAAAAATGAAAGAATGATGGTTAATTCTTGCGCTAGAATGGACAAGAAAAAGTCTTGCATTATCCAAAAGGTTTTGTGTTTGAAATTCCGAGGATCTAAGGTTATTGGTTAGTGGTTACAAAAATTTTATTCAAGAATAAAGTTTTAATTATAGATTATGTAATATAATAAGTTCTTGTTGAATAGAAAGGATTAACAACATACTTTTATCAATGAAATTGCATTATTCATTCATGTGCCTATTAACATCACATACTAAAATAAGTGCCTTTGTTGATGTAGTAATATGGATAATTTTATCAATAATTATATGGAAAAAAATCATGCTAAAGGTCCAAATATAATAGCCAAGATTAAAAGCTCGAGCAAGAAACCAAAGAAAATGTCTAATAAAAACTCTAATATTTAAAATAAAATTTTAATTTTCATTTTTTTTTGGAATTTTTCATCTTGGGATATGTTTGGCCAGCAATTTCTTATTTGTTTTATGATTTTTTCATCTTCTCGTTCATTAGCTTCTTAAGAATGATTCTCACGGTCTCATCTTCACACATTCTAGCTCCACAAAAGTTCGGCATCTCAGCCTCTAATTGATCATTAAATCTAATAAGTGTTCTTGACTTTTAAGTATTCTTTCATCACTTATATTTAAATATTTTGTTGGCTTTCGAATAGCTGGAAATTACTATTATTGAGTGTGTCATCATATTTGCTATAAAATTATAACTTATTGTGGTACGAATATTATATATACATGAAATGAATACTCAAGTTAGCAATAGCACAGATTCGCTTTGTGCTTTGCACATTAAAATAGAACATATTTTTGTGTTTCGCATCATGTTTAGAGCTTTAACAGCAATGAATCCAATGCTTAGAGTTTAGCGAGTTCAATGATTCTATCTCTTATTATTGCTTAGCATAGAGTCCCTCTAGCGCTCGGCCAACCTTCACATACAAACCGCCAACTTTCTCCTACCACTTCCAACAACCCCAACAAATCCTCTCTCTCACACCCGTAGCCTCCTCTAACATCTCTTCCACCACTTCTCCCCTCTTTCTGAGCCTTCTAAACATCGATACCCCCTCTCCCCGCTCTCCACCAATACCTTGATCCTTAAACTCCAATTATAGCTTAGACTAGCCATCTTCCAAACCCTTACTAACCAAATACACGCCTTCCATCAAGGGTCCATCAAGTAAATTCTTGCCATCACATCAAAGATTCATTAGGCAACCCTATAAGCTTTGTTTCTTACAAAAGTTCATTTGGGGCCATATTTTGAAGCTTCAAGTAATAAAACAAGATATGACACCTACTTTCACCTTGCTAAGTTCTGACATTTGTTAAGTACTGATCAGATAGAGTTACAAGGATTTCAGTTTTGTATGGTTAATATTTAGCTATTTGTGTTATTCTTCGTAAAAAATCCGAATTGCACTCTTGAAGATACTTGTTTATATGAAATCAAATACCAGCGTTTACCAGACTATAGCTATTGTCCGCAAAACCTAATAAATGGGGTTCTCCAGTCTCATAACAGAATGAATAACAGCAGCCATTCCACTTGACAACTGAATTGATAGCAGCAGCCATTCCACATGGATTGCATAATACACAGCACCTATACGTTGCTCATCATGGACATCAGCTGCTAACAAACATTCTCAAGGTCGTCTGATCATAACAAATACCAAAACAAACATTGTATGCAGAAGACTATATACAACCACAGTAATGCTGAAATGCTAAGTATGTAAAAATGCAGTATACCAAAATACTGTAAGTTCATTACTCAGCTCTTCTACACTTTCTCTGTTTCGTGCTTTACTTCTCCTCATCTCACTATGTACCTTTATTTATAGTCAAACATTTTTACTTAAAAGGCATTTGATGCAGCAATTATGTTCGGTTATAAGATTTTTTTAGCAAGATTACATGTTATTTTACCTTTTTCTAATTAAGATGCACTTGAATCCGGTTCGTATTTGGTTTCTTTTTCTCCATATGATGGGTGGTTCTTTTAGCGAAATACACTAACTAGTTAAAGACAAAAAAAAGTACATCAAAGATAATTAACAAGACATGTCGAAGAAAAAAATTATAACAATAGGTGTTTGAAATATCAAGCGCTGATGATTATATTAATTAATTAGAAATATTAACTTTTGAAACAAAATCAAATGTTAACATGAAGTCGGTATCCGTGCCCTATTGCTAGTAAAATAAATAACATCTATTTAAAAGCAATAAGTTTTCTTCTTATAATGAATAAGTAATTAGTCTGATTCCAGTAATAATAGATTGCAATAACAAATCTGCCAAAATATCTCGTATAGCATACTTAATATCATTTTTAATTTGTAAAGGAGAACAAAATCATATTTCAGAATGCAGATACTACAAGTATACTAACAGTTTATCAGCAATAAATTTGTCTATTAATCATAAATCACATAGAAATGTTTGAATAAATGACCTGGAATAAGTATGTCAGAAAGTTCTGCTCAAGATCATCAATCTCTTCAGAAGATAAGTTTTGTTGTTCCAACCTCTGAGCGCCGCGTGCAGGATCAAACAGGGAATGCAGTTGCTGTAAAAAGCAAATCTTGTTTGTTTAAATACTAAAGAACAAAAAAAAATTTTTTGATAACTAAGAAATTAATTATGATTAATACTGCTGAAAGGCTTATCAAGTAGCTTTCACATGTTGAATAGTTCTAATCATTATAGTCATTTCATTATGTAATTTATTGTGGTACCAATCATAAGTTTCTTTGATTAAATTACTCTTTTCAGTACCTATTCATTTCAAGATGAATAAAATCATCTCAGAACTTATTTATAAATTTGGAAATTAAATTACTCAGTGACCAAAGTTGACCAAATGACAACATATTTTTCAAAGCAGTAAGTTACATTGCAAAATCATGTATTTTCTAGAAGATAAAATGAATCAGTATTTAAACTCATTCACATTGTTACTAAAAAAACACACAAAATATCATGACACCACAAGAAAGCTGATTTGTAGTGTGATAATATTTGAATATAGAAAGTGATAATTTTTCAAGGTAGAGTAATTCATAATGTAATAGGTTTAAGTATTATAGATCTGGATATAGAAGAAGAGAGATATAACCAAATTTTGACATTTAAGGTTGGCTTCTTAAAAAAGAGAAGTAACTCAAGAGTATAAGAGTATCATATGATAAGAAAGTTTTAAAAAAAGCGTCAAAATAATCCCATGAATCTTTACAGGGATTAATTTTAGTCCCAAAGTCTATAAAAATGTTAATTCAATCCGTGCCCATATTTTTTTTAATATATGCTTAAATACTCCAACCAAGAAAATCTATCATAAGGACTTAAAGGTATGTTTTATAGAAATAAAAATAGGCATGTCATTTGTGTGAATCCGAGTGTTGAGAAATAAAAAGGCCGCCAATAGCCAAGTTGAGCATGATGAGTAGGACAAAAAAGTAAGATGAATCTCCTGAAAATTAAGAAGGATAAATTAAAAAAATGTTTAAATAAAAAATCGTTGGAATGAGAACAATTGAAAATAAGATAGTTAAAAATAAACTAACTTGATTTAGACATGTACAACAAAGGGTAAAAAATGCACCTATCATATGAATAGATTAAATTAGTGTCAAAGGACTAAAAAGAAAAAATGGGATAGATCTAAGATAACAGTAAAAAATTTTGTTCAAAGTCATTCATGAAGAATAGGTTTAACGTCTCAGGCAACAGTCAACAAGAGTGAAAGAAAAATTAGAGCTGATAAAGCTGGCCCAAAAAATTGGGATATGGTCAATGCTGATGAAATATTAATTAAACTTTGCCAAGAGTATAGACTGCAATTCGTTCAGGGGAATTTACATAGATATCACACAATTACTATATGTTTACATATCTAACACCAAAACTTTATTTTTTACATTTATATCATCCAAACCTTTCATATCACATCAAAAACACCACCATTTTTAACTTTAAAAAATGAAATACAGTTTTTCATGCACAAGGAGCCATGCAAGTAAAAATTAAAGTTCAGGTGTTGGATATATAAATATATAAGAAATGAGTGGTATGTATGTAAATCTTCCCCCCTTTTTTGTGGTTCCTTGAACTATATATAATTCCTTTGTCCAAATCACTTTTAGTACTATCTAAAGTAGGGATTCTAGCCAACACCGACATAAACAATACTGACATGGACGAAACTCTACTATACCAAAAAATTGTAACAATACCACCAACTTCAAATGTAAAGTGTACTGCTATGATCCCCACACAAATCTACAATAACAATTCGCATTTCTTGTTTCTTGTGCCTCTAGCTTAGGTGGATCAATCAAAGTGGATGAGATTGTCATGCACGCAGCACCATTTCTTTGGTAGGTACATATAATCAAGAGATGAGTCACAGTGTGGATACATTTGGGGAGTGAAGCTTTATAGGATCCTCCTTCATGAATTCAACAACAACAACAACAAAGCCTTAATCCTACTAAGTGAGTCGGCTACATGAATTCTTTTTCTCCATTGCGTCCTATTTAGTGTTATATTTTCATTTAATTCTAATCAATTAAGATCATTTTTTACACAATATGCCCAAGCCTTCCTAGGTCTGCCTCTGCCTTTCTGAACAAAAGTTGAATCTAAAACATCTACTCTCCTAATTGGATCATCAAATGGTCGACGTTTAATGTGACCCAACCATCTAACACGACTCTATCTAATTTTGTCCATCACTGGAGCTACACCAACCCTATCACGAATATATTCATTTTGCATTTTTTCTCTAAGTGTAAAGACACTCATCCACCTAATCATTCTCATCTCGGCAACACTTAACTTAGTATTATGCTTCTCTTTTAAAGGCCAACATTCAGCGCCATAGAGCATTACAGGTCTCACCGCCCTCTTATAAAATTTTCCTTTCAGTCTAAGCGGCACTTTTCTATCTCACAAAAGGCCCGAAACATTTTTTAAAAATCAAATACACATTTTCATGCATAGATTTAAAGCACCCAAATATGATATATCTAAATATCAAAGTTTAGTAAGTCTAGATGTAGAAATGTAAATACATAAGAAATGAGTGCAAAACTTGTATTGATTTAAATAGTATATATATATCCTTAGAAGTTTTCAATCAAAAGATTTATGCTAAGTATGACAAAACTGCAAAACTTTTGAAGATATATAGCAAAATTTTATTATAAATTTGCTTCAAAATAATGAACTTGATACCATCAAATCCTCGAATTGAAGTAGATACCAAGCTCTAATAGTATACTCCACCCTCTTGCATAGCTTCAAAAACTCGGCTCTGTCAGTGTCATGTTCTGTGCAAAATTTTCCAGGTAAAAATACAAGAAATAAACGTTTGAGGAAGACAAAGCATGATTATGCAATAAAAAATCTTCTAACCATTCATGCATGCTTTTCAGCCCAATTTTCTATCAATAAAGCTTTGCGTATAGTTTTCAATTATGAATAAAAGTTAAGATGTCACATAGCACATTTGGCATGCATTATAGCGTTCACTGAAATGTGTAAATGCAAAATAATAATAATAATTAATTAAAATAAATATATCAAATAGCAAACCTAGGGCTGTAAATGAGCCGACCGGCTTGAGTTTGGCTTGTTAAAAAAGGTCACAAGACGAGCTTATTAAGCCACGAGCTCGAACTGAAGCTCAAACTTGAGCTTGTTTATTAAACGCGCTCAAGCTCACCCCGGCTTGATTAGCCTACCGGTAGTCATTTCGATGTGGGAGCGATGTGGGCGGGTTGTCCGGGGTGATGGAAGTAAGGATGTAGGGCTAAAATAGTGGCGAAAACAAAGAGGAAAGACTGGACCGCAACAGAACTTCAAGTGAACAGCAAATAGGTGATGTTCTGGGTGGCGATGGCGAGGGGAAATGCTGATGGCAGCAGCGGGAGATGCAGGGGACTGCAGGACGGCAAGAGTATGGCTGTTTGAGGCGATGGCAGCTATAGAAGGCTGGAATTGGAAAAACTACAGTGAAAACAGCAACTACTACTGTTTGGGGGCGGCTATAGCAATGGAGAGAAACCGGGTGTGACGAGGGTAGGATGTCGTAGGGGATAAGGAAGAGAATCACCACCTCAGGAGAGACATACAGCAGGAGCACCACCTAAACCCTCGGTACAACCCTCAAAGGGAGAAAAAGGACACAAGCTGCTATCCTAAATAAACTCAGCCATAAAAACTTAACCTAAAACAATACTACCAAAAATATATAACCTTAGAATAACTAGAAGTGAACCCCACTCCAATTGGGCTGCAATCCAATGGACATAGAGGCCAAAGCTGCATTAATGAACCGATCCAAATAGCTGCGACAATCTCCCGTGTATGGTACTTTAACGGGATTCACGGAATCACGGTCATGCATTGTCTCAGTGGGAAAACCTAGCGTCAGCCCAATGTCAGTATTCCAAGGTTGGGGGAGCTTCGACCTCATTTGTCGAAGCTTTTGTCATCTCATAGTATGGAGTCTGGTCGGCCACATTGAAAGTAATGAAAATGTTGCAAACTCCCGATAAATGTAAATCAATCCTGTAAGTGTTATTATTCCAAAACACATCCTAATCGAAAAAGCATGTCTTCTTTTGGCACATTCTGAGCTGGAGCTACATATAGACATGGATTCTCATGAACTAAATCTAGAGTAATTAAATCTATAATCTGCTATTCTCACTTCTCATGCTCTGTTAGGCGAATCTAATAAACAAGTATGTAAGAAGAAATCAACTCTAGGATAAAATTTATGGTAGGTTGAGCATTCTCACTGGCAACCACTCAGAAGAGGTTTCTTCTTCTCAAGTAGGACCTGATCCCATTATAAAATTTTCTTTCCAACCAAGCTCCCAATACAATTTCCAAAGCAGTGGCTCATCCATCCTATCTGGTCATCTGTCGATGGGTACACTACTGAACTAAATTTAATATTTGAATAATTGCATATAGTCTTCCAAAAGTAGCTCAAAAGTTAATCATTTCTGGCATGTTAGACCACTTTCAGGGGCATCCACCCACTAGGTGAACTATAATTCAGGATGTTCGGCAATTCCTTCAGCAAAAGTTGACCCTTTTCAGGTATCAACTTCTCAGACTCACTATCTTCTAGAACAATCTAGACTAATCCAGACAGAGTCTCTCTCATGGGCTCATCTTGAATCACTAGTGTCTCTTTCTCGTTGATTTGAATCTAAGGCTCAGCTCTAACATCTTCATACATTTTTTTGTCATTGTCTTTTTCTTCAACTGTTCTCTGCTCAGTGAAATAGATCATTATCCTGATTATGCGATCTAATTCCATATGTTCAAATCTATGACAAATGAAACACTTCTTGGCTAGATTTGGGAAAGCGAATTGGTTACACCTTTTCTACCTCAAGTGGGGACTTCGATGTTTCCCCGGGCATACTCTTGTTGGTCAATCCTAGGGTTGAATTTTACTTGTAAGATCTAGCAGTCATCCAGTGATATTGTTGTAAACATATCCTGCCTATAGGTGCGGGTAGGTACGATTACTACAACATCCGTTTCATCCAGTACTAGGTAGTGATCTTGTTTTTTCTTTCACGCTAGCATAGGTGTTTCAAATTTTTTCACTAAAATAATGCACTCTTTTTTAAATTGATAATAAGTAATTTCACCAATCTATCGTATGGGACTTCCTGGTAATTGAAGAAAAATTTCACGGTCTGAAATCACTCAATAAACTCGTCCAGATCTAAGTGATTGTCTCCTAGCTTCTCCAATATTTCATGTCAAGCGGTCCATCTCTAAAATCGAATGGAGTTTGGGCGAACCCTCTAAATGGTCTCATTTCCTCAATTTTATAGATACATTGTAGCACTTGACCAAGTTGTCGTTATATCTCTTCGATCATAAACTCCCGCTTAGCCTCTAAAACTTGTCTCAACGGTGACGTGATTAGAATTTGGGGTTTGGGGAGGTGGAAGGGGTGTGTAGTGGGTGATGTATGGTAGGAAAGAAATTTTGGGTAAAGATAAAGTCAGGTAGTGGTGGATGCTAAGAAATATAGAATAAGACTAGGGTTAGGCTAGCTCCGAAGTCAAATGATATCGGAGTTAACCAAACAACAGTAAGAAAACCGAATTTTATTATCAAATATGAAATTACAACCAACATACGGAAACTTAAAATTGCAACAACTGATAACACAAACTCAAACTAAAGGGTAGATTCAGGGGTGGTGGTGGTCAGTGAGGGTTTGGAAGGTGACTCAAGGGTGGAAAAGGTCATTGACAAGAAGAAAACAACAAGTCTGACTGTTTCCTTGGTTGGACAACAAGCAAACATCAGGGAACGATGTGGGAGGGTTGTCTGGGGAGATGGCAGCAAGGATGGATGGATGAAATGGCGGTTGCAGTAAAGAGGAATGGTTGGACGACAATAGAACCGCATGTGAATAGAAAATAGGCGTCGTTTTGGTTGGCAGTAGCGAGGAGGAATGTCGGCGGCAAAGGCGAGGGATGCAGAAAACTGTAGGACAACAAAAATATGGCTGCCCTGTGCGGCAACAGCGAGGATAAGCATCTAGAATTATAAAAACTACAGTGAAAACAACTTTGTTTGTTCAGGGACGGCTGCAGCAATAGAGGGCAACCAGGAGCGACGTCAAGAGGATGTGGAAAGGGATAGAAAAGATAATCACAACATCGAAAGAGAGATGCAACCGAAGCACCACCAAACCCTCGGATACACCCCTCGAAGCGAGAGAATGGATGTCGACGGTTGTCCTAAATAAACTCCCGCCAAACAACTTAACCTAAAATATCAGAAACACAAATATATAACCTTAGGATAACTAAGAGTGAACCCCACTCCAATTAGGCTGCAATCCCACAGATAGAAAGTCATCTTCAAAGCTGCGCTAATGAACTGGTCCAAGAAGCTGCGACAATCTCCCATGTTCGATACTATAGCCGCATTCGTGAAATCAAGCTCATGCATTATCTCGTGTGGTAAACCCTTGCATCCGCACCGCATCATAATGAGCACTCAATTGATGCTTGTTTCAAAAATAAATCGTGCTTGCATGTTCAGAATGTCAAAATTACCAACAATACAAATATATTTTCTTAGTTCCCACACAAGAGATGCAAAAATTCACCTATATGTGAATACAAACATATTTGAGACACGCAAGATGATGGCAAATATTATCATGCATTAGCAATGATTAATAAGCCTATGAATGACAGGAAATAAATATTTAATTAATTAATAATTGTTAAAAAAAAGACTTGATGCCCAAAGCCAATGCCCTTGCCTTCCCTATACCATGCACATTCCCATAGGCCTACACTCTCTCCCTACAACATACTTATGGCCTCAAATAAGGTCATCTAGCCTCATTTAGAAAAACTAATAATAATCTCTTAAAATAAAAGCCTACTCAACCAACGCAAACTATAACCATCGTGTTCTTAAGTGGGACTGGTTCCAGTGATCCTGCATACGCAGGATAATAATTGGAACGGAATCCCATTCTGTGAAGACCCAATAGCGGGATTTTCCCACCTACTAATTGTTAGCCTTGTTGTTGTCATTTTTGTATTATTTGAAATATAGTTTGGGTTATTTTGCTTAGGAACTATAAATATGTTTGTTATGCACTGATGTTGGGGCATTTATTTTTGTTTTTTATGAATTAGAAATTAATTTTTCTAGTTTTCTCTTGTCAAGTATTGTATTATTTATCTTTCTCAGGTGGTATGTCGATAATCTGACTGAATCTAGGTGGTGATCACTCCCAAATGTTTGAATACCTTTCTATACCTCTAGAGTTGTTGCCTACCTACTATTTTTTGTGTCCAGCTTATTGTCCAACCGTTGGTCCCACCAGTTCTCAGGCTTATTGCAAATTTTTCCTTTGTTGCTTTTCCTCCCAAGATTTGATCCTTCATGTTATCTTTTCATACCATCTAGAAACCCTAGAATTGTGACATTGGATATTAGAGCCTAGCAAACTCTAATTTTTTTTATTTATTTTTCTCTCTTCGAAGCCTAAATTTACATTATCTAATTCATCTACCCTCACCCTCTCACCTTTTATTTACCTAAAAGTGCCTTTCAATTTTGATTGGAACCCTAATTGGGAGAAAGAGACCTCATGCAGCCGAGAAAAAACATGCAAAGAGGTGTTCAAGAGCTCATAATGAAAGCTATGCATAAAAAGATCATCCAACTATAACAAAACTTGTCGTATTTGAGAGATGACAACCTGAAAATACTATGCATAAAAAGATCATCCAACTATAACTTGTCGTATTTGAGAGATGACAACCTGAAAATATCACGTATGGTTATAATGGTGATTCATTGGATCGAGAGGAGGAAGTTAATCCCTTCCACCGAAAAATTTTCATTGATAAAGAACCAATATCTCATTAATTTGACATTGAATATCAAAGGAGAGGCAAGGAATTTGGGATGATGTTTGAATTGTCAGATTTTAATGGGTGTTAGATCTGAATAGATTTATTGAGTGGCTCTAAGCAATGAAACAAATGTTTTAACACAATGAGGTTTCCCAAGATAAGAGAGTTAAATTTACATCTACGAAGCTTAAGAAAAACATTGTTTTATGCTCGGAGAATCTAAAGCATCTTCGACAACAAGAATGGAAGAAAAATATCACCACATGGCCCAATATGACAAAACAATGCAGTAAAAATATCTTCTCACGTATTATCGTCATGATATGTTCCTAAAATTCAACAGCTTACATAAGAGGGACTTTTCTGTGAAGGAATACATGACCCAATTAACTCAACATATATTAAAATGTTAGTTGGTGGAACCTGAGGAACACACAGTGGCAATGCACTTTAAACAATTAGATCAATTATTCATAATATGGTGCAACTACAAACCTATTGATCCCTACTCGAAATATAGATAGCATATAAATCATAGATTTGAGGGTGGAGAAGCAACATCATCGTTAGGGGACCATCACACCGTATAGACAAAGCTCAACCTTAGGATAGTGCAGTAAGGGCACGAGCACCAAAGTCGTCCCTTTTTTAGGAAAAATCAACCAAGAGTGGAGAAAATGTGGGTGCCACCAACACAACAAGCCATTTCCGGCTAAAAAGTACCTCAAGTGTCATGATTTTAGCATATAATATATGATTGTCCTAATAAGAAAGTGATCTCTTTTACTAAATAGGGAGTGGTGGAAGAAACATACAGTAACACTAGGGACATAAAAGATGAAGATATAAGAGAGGAGTCTTCCAATTGACAAGGAAGAAATGCTAATGGCTAGAGGAATCCATCAGATTGAGCTCATTAAAAAGTAACAATGGCCCCGCCAAAATATTTTTCTTACTATTTGCACTATGAAGGGAAATATGTGCAATATTACTATAGACATAGAAAGTTTTAAAAATATGTTATCAGCCCAAACACATGATTTAAAAAAAAATAATAGATTTGGACATGTCCAAGAAAGGAAACAAAACACTCATTAAACAAGTTATTAAAATTAATATCAAAGGATTAGAAAAAAAAATGATAGACCTAAAATTACATGAATAGTAAGTTGACAAAAATACTTTGCGAAAAACATGTTTAATACCTAAGACAACACTCAACAAAAATAAATGAGGATAAGAATTCCTAATGTTGGCCTCAAATAACTCAGATAAGGCTAATATCCCTTGTTAATCAAAAAATAATATGGTATAAAGAATGTGTGATTGTATGGCAATGATGGTTAAGAATTACATATATCGCATACCAATATTTCTTTCCCTTACAAAGTTAGATTGTTTAAATTGCAAGTAGCATCCCTGACCTAGTGAACAAATGCACTCGATGAACAACACAAACTCCACAAAATAATACTAGATGGAGTTTGTTGAAATTAGTAAAAAAACAAGCTTGAATATTTTTTAAAAGCTCGAAGGTTATATGAACCTATTTAATTACAGTTCAAATCACTTTTTATGTTCATGAACAAATTAATTTATTATTCAACAAGTAACTTAATATGTATTTTATAATAAATTCAATGATAACTTGTATCATATATGACATATTATTTAAATAAAATTGTTTAATTAAAACTTATTTAATTATATATTTAATAGTAAAATATTATAATTTAATATCAATATATTTCATAATTTATACATTTTTTTCTTATTTCTTTATTTCGATGAAACAGTTTGTTAGCACTTATTTATATTATTTGATTTCATGAAATCTTACTTGTAATTTATATATTGTCTTAGTTAATTGATGTAAGCTAACAAAATACTAACTTAAAATTTGTTCACCAACTTATTTATTTATATTTGTAAATCATTTGTTAATAATTTTATGTGAGAAATCAAGTACTCATGTGAATTTTAGCTTGTTTATTAACTTGTTGAAATACTTATTAAATTAATATAAACAAATAAAGTGCAAATCAAGTACAATTTTTAAAATTTAATCAAGCAAAATATAAACATATATATGAAAGCTCTACTCAAACTCAAGCCAAACAAGAACAACTTAAAATATAACAAAGCCAACTCTAATCCACAACAAACTCTGCTCAACTCACCTAGATTACAGCCTTATCTCTAGGTTGTTGAATCTCTAAGAGGCTGTCTGGCAACAGATTCATCCTGAGATTTAAGTGAGATATAAGCTACAGTCCTTTTGGACAAAATAAAACCGCAGATTTGTTAAATCTGGATTTCACCGATTTCGGCCAAAAATTTGGGATTCACTAAATCTACGAATCGGTGAATTTATGTTCGCGTTGAGAATTTATGGCACAGGTAGGTAACAGCTCATCTAATAGCGCGAGATAAGCTTAGCCTTCTTCCCTCCCAACGGTCCTCTTGTCAAACTATTGTCCATCGGGCGACGAGGTTATATCTATAATGTGGACGATCTCTTTCCTCCCGCAATAACATCCCTAGCTTCTCTTTTCGAGCGATTTTTCCCTCTTTCCCCGTTCCAATCTAGGAATTTTTTTCTAGTCTGGTTTCTTTTTCTTTTGAATGAGGTTCACTTCCTCATCATATCATATGCCCAAACAATGTGGTCTTTATCATCATGCTTTGGATTTTAGTTTCTTGACTGTTGTTCGAGATCATGGCTTTAGATTACTGTAACTTTATTGATACTAGTTTTTGAGAGGCATGAATGCTTTTCGGGTTTGTCTTCATAGTCTAGGGTCTATATACTGTAATTTTATTATTGTTGGTCTGAAGCTCTACATGAATTGATCAATGTTTTGGAGTGTATTGTGGAAAAATTCTATGGCAGGTTTCAGTTTGAATGCTCTTTAGGATAAGATGGCATGAATGAACTATAGTGATAAGATTTTTGTGGAAGGTTTCAACCGGCAGTTGTTAATACTTTGAAGTAGGTTGTATTGTTATTTCATATTAGCTGAGGGAAAAAACCAGCTTTCATGTAGTACTATGAATGCTAAATTTGGTTTTCTTTGTTTATCTATATATATATAGCGTCTTCTTGGTGTTTTGCTCTAGTGTGGAAATTCTTTTATGGTCACCCTAAACTTGAGATCATTCAAAAATATTTTGATGCTATGAAACTATCGGGTAGATTATGAAGCTATCGGGTAATTGGAATACATATACTCATTGGCTTGTTTAACGGCCGACATATACTTATTCAGTTATCTTATGATGCTGATTACACTCGTATTTTTTCTCGAAGGTTAATCAAGATTTACAACCGTTTTATGAAAATCCTAAAGTGGACTGTCGACTTTGATCTAAAAGCGGAGTTCCCTATCATTCATGTTTGGATAAACTTTTCAGGGTTAAAACTACACCTATTCAACTTTGAAATTTTTTACTCCTTAGCTGCTACTTACGGTAAACCTCTCAAGATTGATAGTCCTAAACTTGTTGTCACCAGACCTTTTGCGGTTTGTGTGTTAGTTGAGAGAGATATCACCCAACCAACTCTGGATAAGGAATAGATTGGATCCACTCACAACGGGTATTAGCAAAATGTTCAAATAGAACCACACTCTTCTTTAGCTCTCATTATAATATGTTTAGCCACAGTTCTACTATTTGATATCTCTTGCATCCTCATTTAAGGCTGGATATTGCTAAAGATAAGCAACATGTTCAAAAATCTATTTATACTGAATTGAGGGTGGACGTCTTGTCACCTACCATCCCTGCTGAGGAGGTGCAACCCGACCATTTTTCCAACACCGCATATACCTCTGCTCATTTGACTAACACTATTCCTGATGGAAAATCTTCTGATGACCCTCCTATTCAAATATTTGTTGTTTCAGATGAAGAACATAACGCTGTAGCTTTGAAGAAATTATTGGATCATAACGTTGTGATATCGATGAATGAGTGTCTTGCAAAAATAGAAAGTTTAGTCGACATTTCGAAAATATTTGGATGTCCCTGATGCTAGAGCATTATGGTTTAAAACAGGCTGAAGTAATAATCACTTGTTTTTGAGAGAGAACTTCATGAGCATCTATGCATGCATCTTTTTTTTACTCCCAGCTGTTAACTATTTTTTAAATCCTGCTCATCCATTGTCAGACAGTATTACAGGATTTAGTAAATCATTTGTGAGACAGTTTTCAGGATTTAACCCCTTCGGAATTTAGTAAATCCGGATTTATGAACTTTACTTAATCCTAATAGCTTAAATCGAATCGGAGCTCCAGACACAACTTAAGGCGTATAGAACAAATTTTGTAACAAGCGGGGGCTAGTAGCGTCTAGAAGGTAACGTCCTTGGACACTCTCAAGCCTTAAAATCTCTTGTTATATTCATTTCCCACAAAAACTATGTCCCTTGATAAAGACAAAATTGAATTTTCTCTAAGTTCATCGGTAAAGTTCTCCAGTAAGAATTAATATCTGATTCAAACTGCAGTTCCATGTTTTAAGATTATCACCTTACCACAACTTCAACAAAAGACTCCAGTAATCCAAAACAGCAGAACTGAAGAAAAAAAAACATCAAAAATATCACCCAATTACCCTATTCAATCAAATGAAATTTAGAAATTCATTAACCAAAACAAAAGACTGAGGCAGGAAATCCTCTAAACACATCCATAACGGAAAAATAAAAAAAAATCAATGAAATAATAATCGCCAATCGAATCAAGCGGATAAAATAATAAAAAGAACACATAACGGTTTCAAAAGAAAGCACACAAGCGCTAGGTTACCTATGAGATTGGCTAGAGTCATGATAAGCTTGGGCTTGAGGATAGGAATGACGGATTCCCGCTCAAGCCGCATCACGTCCTTGCTTCGAACCTTTGGCCCTACTTCCATCGCCGCCGGCGAGCTACGGCCCCCGGAGAGAAGCATATACTGAATTCGCTGTAGCAAATAGCTCGGTTTTCCACTCTGTAACCGCTAAATGATTGCAGCAAGAGAGCTGAAACAATTCGAGCTTGGAAGAAAGGAAGATAATCGCCTTCGGAATCAAAAACGCCACGATCCCAGCACTCGAATGGCGAAGAGAGAGAGTGCTTTGCTCGTCTGAGAAACGACACTTTTACTTTGCGAATGGACTCCATTATCACGAATTTAAAATTGCGTTGCAGCTTTCAAAGCCTTCTTATTCTACTAATCTTCGAACGTTTTTCGAAATTAAGAAAAACAACTGGATTTATTTAAAAAAGGGTCATGGTGCAATTTGTGAGTGTTGCATGAGGAGTGAGCTTTTTTTTGGATAATTAGTTGAATCTAAATTTAATTTTTGTGGCATTTAGATACATTTCACACAATTCTTCTATATGTACAAATCTAGCGCCTCGATTTTTATTTTTATAATTGTTGTATGTCGGTAAATTTGTACTGGTAGAGCTGTGTGTTAATGTTTCAATATTGTATGAAGATCCGACATACACAAAGAAAAAAGAAATCGATAAACTTGACGGCGAGAGTTGTAACTTGAAAAACCCAAAAAAAAAAAATCATAAGGTATGGCCCATTTGAAATAATTTCGTTATGTCAATATAGGTTATAAGACTTTTGTCGCCCCTTGAATAATTGGAAGCAATATTGTACAAGTGGCATAAGATATTTGCTAGGGAAGTAGAAGAAACGACTGGGAGATTGCTACTTAACTACTGTCAAGGAAAGTCGACAGTAGAGATAATGTGCTAGAAAATTTATTGTCAGTGTCTTTGGTAGTGGCGACCAAACGGTTGTGACCGCGAAGCGTCGATAGTGGTTTGATAGTGGCAGCTACTCAAAGAATGTGGTCATATAGTAGTGATCCAACGATGACAGTGGCTTGATGATGGCGGCCCGACAACGACGGCAATGGCGACGGCTAGTGTACGGTGGCCTAGTAGTGGCGAGCTGCGGCAAAATAGTAGCGGTCTAGCCATGGGCAGAAATCGGTGATGGTCGTTCGTTGATGACGGCGACGGCCGAGCAGTGGTGGTCCAGCGGTGACGATGGCTGATCAGTGACAATACGACACTAGAGTTAAGGAACCATGAAGAGCTTAGAGTTTCTTCAGCTTTCTCTTCAAGGTCCATGTCCCCAGTCGTCCCCATTTCATAAAGAGAGTGGGGGTTTATTTATAAATTTAGTTAGTGATATCCTCTATAAACACTACATGAATCTGGACCACTCCATTAGACGACTCAGAGTGATCACTTTAATCAGATGGAATTCTATGATCATTTTAGTGTCTTGATAATGCCAAAATCAAGTGATATTGGGCTCATTATAATTAATTCGATGAGACGTTTGATTTGACTATAATCTTATCAGATTTGAAATCCATTTGATCATTCAATTGTCAATCCAAAGCTTTTAATTGTGCCTATAACCATAAGATTCCAGCTATTATATGTTCAGGGTGTGTGTGGATGATGCTTTTTGCTTTAATTGATTTATGTTATGGGCTCTTTATCCTTTGATCGTGCTATTTTCCTAGCACAATAATGGTTTATCATTCACAAGGGGATGATGAATGATAAGGGGATGATGAACGAGTGTTGTCTGTTTTTGTGATTTCCAAACAAACTAGTCAAATTCATTTGGGCGGAGATCCATCAGTCCATCCACGTCTAATGCACGTAGAGCTTATGATTGGTAATCATTGCCGGTCCAACAGAAATGCACCACGTGTTTAAGTTGCACTAACGTGGATGTCGCATGGTGACCACATGTGTAAACCCATTTAAATCATTAAATAATCAGAAAAATTCAATGAAAATTAAAAAGAAATTATTAAAAATAAAATTAAAAAGAAAAAATAAAATAAAAATTATTGGCTGCTCGGGAAATTGAAAAAAATTTAACAAAATAAATATGTAATAGTAACTTTAATCTTAATTAGCTTAATTAAATAATTAAGTTTAAAGCCAAATATATTAAATAAAAATAAAATCCATAATTTCAGAAAAAATGTAAAAAAGGATAAAATAAACAGTAGGTAATTTTCTCAAGGTCAGATGATGTTTAATTAGTGGGTTTTGATGAACAATTTATAAAATTCAAAACAAACAAATAATTATAATAATTAACATATAATTGAAAAATTCATGAAAATTTGTGTGAGCGTCCCTCCGACCTAGGTGAACCTCCAATAATTTTCTCAATGACAAAAACTTTACTTTAATTAATTAAATAAATTAACTTAAAAAATTCTTATTTTTGAATTAAAATAATTATATAAATTAAAATAAATGTTGGAAGAATATGATTCCTTCTCTAGTATCTCAATTAACCCATGAGAGATAGATCAGCAAATTCCCAAGTCCATGTGAATTGATTTAAAATTTTTATGAACCTAGGAGCCTTAGGAGCAAAATCATAATTTCCACCCTCTTACCCTAATTAAAATTTAGGATGGGTTAAAAACTTAAAGGGCAATATTTTGATCTTAAGTAACATCCAAAAGTGATTGAGAGAGGGAAAGAGAAATCAATGAACTCCACTTTTAAAAGAAGAATGGTATAATTGTAATTATCTCAATTGTTGAACATTGGAAGATGAATTAATTTGAATGGTTAAATGTTTGAGATTTAAGTTAGGAAGTTAATAGCACACCAGTCTAGATTTCCCAAATCAATGGATGAGTCATAGGTTGATCTTTTAGTTAAATATTGTTAATTTGACCCCTTTTCTTCGAAATTACACATCTACCTCCAGTGTCTTTTAAGTATTATAGTGAGCTAAGTTCAATCTAAGGATACTTGAGGATTAGTTGGAAATTAAACCATAATTAATCTCCCTCAAACACTACAAGCTCAAGCTTGCTTGTCCCCTTTCTCATGGGTTAATTGAGATAGTAAACTGAACATGGGTCAAACCTAATGAACCTCAGGGTAATTTACTCAACAACATAGTAAGTTCAAATGAACTCAAGATAATCAAAAGGATTCTTAAAAGTTTTTTAGGGCTATGCCCCGAACATTTTTATGATCTTTTGGATAATTTGAAGAACAATTGAACTTATTATGCTTTGTTCAAGAAAATCATCCTTAAAACCTTTAGGGACTCACCAAGTTATGAATTGTGATTTCTTTGGAATTTAAACCACCAAGGACTCATCAACACTTAGTAGTTACTTTCACTTTTACTTTGCAATATATAGATAATTATGAATGCTAACATTTCAGCAGCGAGAAGATGACATGCACATATTTACAATTTATTTATTGCAATTTTATTTCTGCAATTTACTACTGTTTTAATGTATCGTTTTACATTAAAACAGTGGTAAATTACAATTTATTTATGACTGCTTCGTTGGGAACTTGTCGGCCTATAAAAAATAGTTTCGCAAATCAAACGGATGTCATAATTTTTTTAGTTTTTTAATTGAGTCTTACTATTAAAATGATGTGTCTACCCTTCCGGATAGATTTATTATTTGGTGGTGGTGCTTGTTAATTCAAACTATTGAATATATGAGATCAGTTCGGTCTCATAGTTTTCAAAACTAAAACATTACTTTTCAAAATTAAAATACTATTTTTTTAAAAAAATCATATATATATATATATATATAGACATTAAACTAAATCTAAATTTCCTCAAAAAATAATAATAACGGCCAACAATTTTTGTCGACTCCGCTTGGGACTGTTCCTCTCTCCTTCAATGGTTAGATGGTTTTGTGATGCGGCAGAAATATAGTTGTGTAAAATTTATAAAGTTGACTCCGCTTTACAAAGGCGCCAAAATCTTGATGTGGTATTTTATAAATAATAAAGTTAAGCTCGTCATAATAAGTATTCTACGCAAGTATATGTATCGTTATCAAGCAATATAAGACTTTCTATTTAAGTCTCAAATATCGATCCCACGAGGTTTAAATTTGAACTGATAAATTAACTAGGAAATTCACATAATTAAAACGAAATTATTGTCACTAATTTTGAATGTTTAAGATACTATAAAAGCTAAATTATTAACTACTAGCAGAATTTAAATGCAGAGTTTTAAAATAGTAACTACTAAACTATGTTTATGTGATGAGGTTTTCTTATATGAAAAAACATCTTTCCCACTACAATGAGTTTTTCGTGAAATGAGATGAGATAAATGGTTTAAATATGTACTGTGCCAAATAGGAGCAATTTTAATTTTCTACTCTGATTCAGTATTATAAAAAATTATTAACTAATCTTAGGTTTAGTCCCTAAAATCCGCAGCCTAGGAGGATATTGGCTCCCACTCCAGAGCTCCCACTTCCCTTCCCCTGAAGGCTAACTCTCGCTTTAGTTTTTAAGCACTAAGATTGAATTGAGGATTTTTATTCTGTCACCCCGAAAAAATCTCTAATTCTACACCCAACAAAGTATATTTCCCTATTTATTTGCACTTAATTCCATGAACGAAATACTGATCATTGACTTAAATATAATTCTCACTCTGTTGTAGAACTCATACTCCATTTTTCGGATCATATGTTTCACAACATATTTTAACAATTCAATTGGCCTTAAGAGTGGAGTTGAAAAACCATCACAATTTATTTTTAATTTTAACATTGGCACGTCCAAATTATCTCTTCATTTCACCATATCTCATAGTAGAGAAAAAAATAAAGGAAACTACTCAGACTTCATGAGCAAGATACAACAAAACACAAATTTCATATATAAAAGGAAGTTCATACAACAATAATAAACAAATAATACTTATCTGAAACTCTTTCTCAAAGCAAATCCCTTGTAGCCTCTCTCAGTAAATGTAGGAAGAATCAATCTCTCATTTCTCTTACTTTCCAACACTTCTTAGAGAAGAATTCACACTTAATAAATCTAGGAAGAATCAATCTCTCATTTCTCTTACTTTCTAACACTTCTTAGAGAAGAATTCACACTTAAACTCACCAGAAAAACTCAAAAATATAAAGAAAATAACTAAATAATGGTGTGGAATGGCATGGAATGATGTAAAGTGGCAAGAAGGGGCAATTGATAGCTGAGAGAGACTTTTCTGGTAATTTTTGGCTCTTAATAGAGCCTAGGGTCGGTTCTTCAATAGGTGCATCCAAAAACTCTTTAAAAAGCGTCCAAATTCATCAAATGTTCTAGAAACAAGGTCTGCACCTACATTGACACCGTCAGCGCCCATTCTGGCGCCGTCGGCCCTAGAGGCCGTTTAATTTAGTCTGCTTCTCTGTTAAACGGCACCGTCGGCGCCCAGTTTGGAGCCGTCGGCAGTGAACAATTTTTCAAATTCTCCATTTTGACTTCAAATTTCTTCTTTTTTTGCTTCTTTTTTGCTCCAAGTCCTAAAAATTAACAACCTGCAATAAAAAAATACCTTCTATTAAAGTTCAATATCACAAAAAAAAGAGTATAAAATATTTGTATAAAAATGCATATATTTTTTTGTGTATTTATATGTTTTTGTGTATTAAAACCCCCCTAAGCTTAAATGTTACTTGTTCTCAAGTAACTCCTTTACTACATAAAAAAATTACTCATGACAAAGATTTTAAATTCTAGATTTTTATATTTAAGTCCACTAAATACAATAATATAACTTAAGAAAAAATTAAAATAACTCCAGTTAATACTAAAGGTATAAGAATATCTAGCAGTCAAGTCTAAGATTTCTGATTCTCCATTCTTTTCAAGGAAAATTGCAAACTATTCATATTAAAGCCACTTAGAATATCCATATGAAAAAGAACTTCATGAAACTTTACTAGTAAATATGTTAATACTGAAATATAAGTTTAGAAAATGTAGCCAAGCCTTCTTCTTTAA
>NW_018165164.1:244673-248750 GCF_001263595.1 Phalaenopsis equestris
TTTTTTTTATGTGAGAATTACTATATCTGGATAGCCTTTAATGATTTTGAACTTCACTATCCTCTTCTTAAAGTTAAAAACTTTTCACATTCCTTCACTTTATAAATTTATATTATCTTTAAAGATTTTTCATAAAGTTTTATTATTTTCTTCTTACATGAATCTCTAAGATTTTTAATACTTCAAAAATACAAATTCCTTTACTTAAAATAGAAAGACATAGTCTTATTCAATCATACCAAATATCTTAATCTCTAAAATTAACCTTTATTATTTAAAAATTTTTACTTAAATTTACTGTATATTTAGAAACATAGAAGTAGTTATCTAAAGTTATCCTCTAATACCAATGGTCGTGTTAAATTTTAATTTTTTTTGAAAATATAGCTAATTGAGGACAAATAAAATTAAGTTTCTTTTCTTTAAAAAGGAATTTTTCTTCCCCCTCCCCTCCCAAACTTAAATTTTTAAAAGATTTTGCATGAAAAAGTGTAAAATAAAGGGTGAAAGAAAACATTTAATACATAAAGAAAAGACATACCTGTTGAAGGTTCTGATTTGAAACTTAACTCTGAAATATTGCATGTGCTGAAAAACTACATGAGTTAAAACATTAAATAACACATAATACATATAAAAATTTGCTGAGAAAGAGTTAACTACAAATACATCCAATAAAGTACTAAAAACTAACAATTTCCAGTAGTTTCACAAATCTATTGTTCACAACACAGCATATAATTAAAATAAAGTATCACAGTCTACAAAAAAACAGTCTCAACAATAAAGTACAACTAAACATAAAAAAAAATCTAAATAACACATCACCAATCATCGTCTTCTTCTTCTTCTTCTTCTTCTTCTGCTTCTTCTTCCACATCCAAATTCTGTTGCTGATATGGAGTAAAAACTGGGTGAGTAGGAAACTGAACTGAGTGATCACCCCTCATGTATCTGACCATTAGTCATAAGCAGCATCATATTTAAATTTCTTTCTTATCAAATCATCATTGTGGGCATTTCTGGCCTTCATATTTTCCATTATACTATCCATTCTCAAGATACCTCCCTATTGGATCATCATCTGCTCCATAAGTTCCTAGATAGTAGGGGTACTAGAAGTACTTGAAGTAGAAAGAATATCCATGGTCCTACTTCTAGATCTCCATCCAACATGAGATTTATAAGTCCTTATATTGGCAGGCCCAATAGGTTTTAGAGGTTCAATCCTCTCTTCATCTGCTCTAAAATCAATTCCTGCATGTTCACATAGAGTGAAGATCAGGGTGAGCTAAACCACCAGTGGTCTCTTTCAAAGCAATATATTGAGTGTTCTTATAAATAATAGAGCCTACATCTATCCTCATCACCTCCTGGATACAAAAGTTCAAGATGGCTCTATCATTTTTTACCTCATTATGATGATTTGTTGGTATCATTCTTCTAGAAATAAAATAGTGTCAGGTCTTAGATACTACATTTAACATAGAAAGAGGAAATTTTACCTTAACATCATTCTTCACATTCCAGGTTCTTCTTCCATCAGTAAGAAAAGAAATAACCTCATCCAAGGCCTCATTTGTAGAAGAAAATGATTTGTACTGACAGCTATACACATCTTCTAACTGATAAAATTATTAATCTTCTTTGGAGTAAAATCCACCATTTTCCCTCAAACAAACACATAGTCTTCAGAAGGCTCCATGAAATTGGCACAGAACTTCATCACTACACCAATAATCGCCTCGACAATAAAGTAGAAAAAATTCTCCTGCCGATCATTGATTAATCTCTCGACTTCTCCTCTCAAATTTTTAAATCCTCGATTCAGACTCACTTTTTTAGTGCTATGTAGACTATTGAAGCAGATGTTCGCCTTGTAATTGACAAACTTTTGATCATCAAAATCCACTTTTCTCTTTCTTTTGCTCATTCTAGGTGCCATGGTAAATCTACGAATTCGATAAAATCAAAATAAATTCAAAAAAATACTGAAAATCACAATGTGGATTGTTTTAAACTTAAATCTACTAAGTAAGAGTTCTTCACCAAAGGATTTTCTCAAAATCTTCCAAGAAAATCTCAAAATTTTGGATCTCGACAATGTGAGATAAATCTTTAGTGAAAATCAAAAAATTTGAGTTCAAAGTGTAGCTCTTACCTAGAGAAGATGAAATCCAAACTTTGTTTGCCTTAAAATTGCCTCAAATTTGAGCAATAGCAAGCCCTAGGTGCAAAAACCGGAGGTTGAAAACAGAGGTTGAAGGTGACTCAAAGGTTAAAAATGACATTTTACTGTGCAAATTGCAAATTTTAAGGGTGTTTGGGTCGGTTCGGGTCGAGGGCGCTGTCGGCGCCCATGCCAGCGACGTCCGCGCCAGTGGCCAAAATATTCATAGTTTGATTTTTTTCAAGTTTCAATTTTCTTTCAATTTAATCCAAAGTCTATTTAGTCTTTTTGAACACTAATTTTCATCTAAAAATAATTCGCAAACAAGCATTTTCACAAACAACACTAAACTAACTTTTATATATGAAAATACACTTTTTACAAATACATTTTTTTAATCACACTCTTACACAAAACTATATACACAATTAAAGTTATAAGAGTTCTAAAGCAAAGTAAATCCAACATAATCACATTAAAAACATAATTACTTTAAAATAGTAGAAAGTCCAACTTCACTTATTCTGCTTCATCTTCAGTATTTTTTCCTCCTCTAATATCTCCCATAGATTGGTAATGGACGTACAAATTGCAAAAGGGTCGATATGAAATTTGATCAGTCGAATTTTCATCGATACATCCATTTTTCTAGAGCATCTGCATTAAACCAGCTTCAATCGTTCCAGCATGATCAAAATTCTCCTTCATCCACCAATCTAAGTGATAAAAAAGGTAGTTAAGATTTCCAATTGCATTCATAATACTCTGAAGTTCTCTTTCGATTTTTTTTTATTTTCTTCTCCAAAGATATTGAAGTTTCAACTGTTTGTGGCACTAATGGTGTTGAAGCATGTGATGAATGATCCAAAATAATATCTAATGCTTCATTCCCATTCCCAATATAATTATCATCAATAGGAATCATGGGCTCCCAAGGTAATAATACTTTCTCCCAACTTTCATATGGCAGTTGAGATTGACTGCAAAGCAAGAAAATTTTGGAAGGATGCCCCAGCCCATATATTGGCCCATTCATAATAATACCCATAACATATTTGAAAATAATCAACCCCACATCAATGAGTTTTTCCATTTGAATGCAATAGTTTAAAATGACACTTTTTGTTGTAACTCTACTAATCTTCATGGTAATGAGTAAATTTGCAGATATGAAGAAATGTCATTATTTTGATATTGGATTAAGCAACGAAGCAGAGAAACTAATGTATCCTTCATCTCTGATTTTCCAATTATCATTTTCATCCATCAGAAAATTATCATATCTCTCGTCGGGATAAATATTGTATAATGATAGATTGGAACGTTTTCTATCATATACAAATCATTAATCCGAGCCGGAGTAAATTGTACAACCTTATCTCAAATGAAGACGACTCTTTGGGTAATTCCATGTAAGTTAGCATAGAATTCCTTTACCACCGGTACTACAACTGCAGCAGTACTGTAGCTCAGAACTTCCCAACATCTTTGCCCAATGATTTTTTCAATATGTGAACTTGAAATACTTAATCCATGATTGACAAAGCCTCTCTCCTTGATAATTCTCTTTTTTGTGATGAATTTGTTGTATAATCATTGCTCTTCAAAACTGATAAACTTTCTTCTATTGAAAACTTCATACCTTAAAGCATTTCTGGAATTGGAAGTCATAGAATTCAAAATTAGGAAGTTTTTGAACGTCCAATGCCGTTTTAAGGACATTAAAAACACCTCTCGGTGGTTATTGAGGAGTGAAATCCTGCCAAAGTCTGTCGAATTTGCTTTGCACGTGCAAAACAGCTCGGGACGTCGTCGGCTCTCCTGATGGCGTTGTAGGCGCCATCGACGCCGTCAGCGCCCATTCTGGCGCCAGAGGCCAAATTCACGCCTTTTAATATTTTTTTCAA
>NW_018165164.1:249118-249467 GCF_001263595.1 Phalaenopsis equestris
ATTTTTAATAACAACAGTTCCATAATGATATACTTTAATCACTTTAAATGGTCCTAATCATCTAGATTTCAGTTTTCCTGGAAATAATCTCAATCTTGTATTATATAATAGAACTTCTTGTCCAGGTTCAAACTTCTTCTTAATAATATTCTGATCATGCCATATTTTCATTTTCTTTTTATAGATTTTTGCATTATTATATGCTTCATTTCTAATCTCCTCAAGTTCATTGAGCTACAATAATCTTTTCTTACCAGCATTTTTAAGATTAAAATTAAATTTCTTAATAGCCCAAAATGCTTTATGCTTCAATTCTACTGGTAAGTGACATGTTTTTCCAAAAATGTTT
>NW_018165164.1:249489-252496 GCF_001263595.1 Phalaenopsis equestris
CATGTTTTTTCCAAAAATAAGTCTATATGGGGACATTCCTATAGGATTGTATGCCCATAATTTGTATGCCCATAATACAGTATCTAATCTAGCAGACCAATCCAATTAATAGAGATTTACAGTTTTTTCTAAAATTTATTTTATTTTACGCTTTGATATTTCTGCTAGATCGTTAGTCTGAGGATGATAAGCAGTAGAGAATCTATGTATAATATCATATTTTTTAATTAATTTTTTGATTTTTTTATTCCTAAAATGGGATCCTCCATCAGTAATAATTACTCTCGACCTTCCATATCTTATAAAAATATTTTTATTTAAAAATTTAGAAACACTTCAAGCATCACATTTAGGTACAACAACAGCTTCAATCCATTTGGACATATAATCAACAATAAGTAATATATATAAATTTCCAAATGAAGGCATAAATGGTCCCATAAAATATAATTGCACACATAAAAAAATTTCAACTTCCAATATGTAATTTAGAGGCATTTCATTTCTTCTAGAAATATTTTCTATTCGTTGACATCGATCACATGTTTTAATATACTCATTAAGATCTCTAAAAATAGTATGCCAATAAAATCAAGCTTGCAAAATTTTATATGCAGTTCTATTTGTTCCAAAATGTCTTCCAAATTCAAAATCATGACATCTTTCAATTATTTGTTGAGTTTCTTCATAAGACACACACATTCTAATAATTAGAACTTTACATTGTTTATATAAATATGGGTCATCCCAAAAATAGAATTTTAAATCATATATAAATTTATTTAATTGCTGATTCTTAATATCAGGTGGTAGAATATCACTTACAATATATTTTACTATATCGGTATACTACAATGTATTAATTTCATTAATATGATATAATTGTTCATCAGGGAAATTTTCTAAAATTTCATTTGCAAAATTAGTTAATATTTCTTTTTCTAGTCTAGACAAATGATCATCTATTTGATTATCATTTTCTTTTTTATCAACTACAGTAAAATCGAACTCTTCTAATAGAAGTATCCATTTAATTAATCTTTATTTAGCATTCTTTTTTTGTATTAATTATTTGATAGCAGAATGATCTGTATACACTATACATTTGGTTCCAATCAAGTAAGGTCTAAATTTATCAAAGGCATAAACAATAGCTAATGACTCTCTTTCAGTAGTAATGTAGTTAATTTGAGCATCATTAGAGTTTTACTAGCATAATATATTACTTTAAAAACTTTATTGTGCATTTATCCTAAAATAGCTCCTATAGCATAATCATTAACATCACACATTATTTCAAATGGTTTCTCCCAATCAGGTGGGACTATTATAGGTGCAGTGATTAAGTTCTATTTCAATAATTCAAATGTTTTAATGCATTCCACATTAAAAACAAATTTTTTATCTTTTTCTAAAATTTGGCATAATGGCTTAGTTATTTTTGAAAAAAAATTTATGTAACGCATATAGAAACCAGCATATCCTAGAAAACTTCTTACCCCTTTGACCATAGTCGATGCTAGTAATTTTTCAATAACTTGAACTTTTGCAGGATCTACTTCCATGCCATTTTCAGAAATTTTATGCTCAAGTACAATTCCTCCTGCAACCATAAATTGACATTTTTTCCAATCTAGTACTAGGTTGATTTTTTCACATAATTATAGAACTTTTTCTAAATTATTTAAACATAATTCAAATGAAGTGTCAAACACAGAGAAATCATCCATAAATACTTTCATTCCATGTTCAATCAAATTACTAAATATTGACATCATACATCTTTGACATGTTGTAGGTGCATTGCATAGTCCAAAAAGCATTTTACGAAAAGCGAATGTTTCATAATGGCTTGTAAATGTTATCTTTTCTTGATCCTCATGAGCAATTAGAATTTGATGATAACTGGTATATCCATCTAAAAAATAATAATATTTGTTTCCAACCAATCTATCCAACATTTGGTCTAGAAAGGGTAAATGAAAATGATCTTTCCTGGTGGCCATGTTTAATTTTCTATAGTCTATACAAATTCTCCAACCAATAACTTATCTTATTGTAATTAATTCATTTTTCTTATTTAGTTCAACGGTCACTCCTCCTTTCTTTGGAACACAGTGAATTGGGCTTACCCAAGCACTATCTAAAATAATATATATAATTCCAACATCTAATTATTTTAAAATTTCTTTTTTAACAACTTCTTTCATTATTGGTTTAATCTCCTTTGAGGATCAGCTTTAGGATCGTATTGTTCAGCTAATAAAATTTTGTGCATACAAATTGAAGGACTAATTCTTTAATATTTGTTAAAGTCCATCCAAAAGCCTTTTTATATTTTTTAACATTTATATTAATTTTTGTTCTTGAATTTCAGTTAACTCAGAAGAAACAATAACAAGCAATGTAGATGAATCTCCTAAAAAACATATTTTAAATGAGTAGGTAATACTTTCAGTTCAAGTTCATGTGGTTTAATACTTGAAGGAATTAGATTTTTATTATCATTTTCCAACGACTCTAAAGCTTCAAAATCTTCCTGAACATAATCTAAATTTTCTTCTTTTATTTCATTCTCATTCTCACTAAATTGTCTTACCTAATTTTTTTTTAAACTCTTTCTTAAATTGCTCATTACTTAGATAATCAGTAACTTCCATCCTAAAACATTCATTGTCTTTTTCCTATTGCAGGATATTTCATAGCTTTTGCAATATTAAATTTTACTTCTTGATCATTAACTCTCATTATTAATTCTTCTTTTTGCACATCTACCACATCTCTCCCTGTTGCAAGGAATGGTCTCCCCAAAATAATAGGAATCTTTTTATCTTCTTCCATATCTAATACTATAAAGTCTACAGAAAAATAAATTTATCCACTTTTACTAATATATCTTCTATAACTCCTTTAGGATAGGTGATTGATCTATCAGCTAACTGAAGAGTTATAGTAGTAGGGGAAATCTCTCCTAAATCTAAACGTTTAAAAATTGATAGAGGCATAA
>NW_018165164.1:253941-256477 GCF_001263595.1 Phalaenopsis equestris
TTTAAAAGTAGCACAAATTTCAAAAAAACTAGCAAGATGTAAGTTAGGATCCTTAGTAGGTGTTCCTCCAAACTGATTATTTTGTACCATTTAGATATTAGCAGGTTTAAGCTCAACTGAATTAGCAGCAACATCAGGATTTTGAATAGTCAAGTGAAGTTCATCTGCTGTCAAATTAGCATAATCTGTTAAAAGTCTTTATCAATTTTCATTTATTTGTTTAACTAAGATATTCACCATTTTGTTTAAATTTTTAATTTCTTTTTGTTGTTTTCAAATTTTTATAATAGTACATTCGAATTCTGAATCGTAAGGTACTAAACCTTCAGATCCAATATTTTGCATAAACAAATATAATAAGCAAAGAAAAATTTCTTAAAAATACTCTTAAATATATAGTTATATATATATTTTTAGATTTTTTATTTTATAATTTTTTTTATTTTATATTTTGTATATTTTTATCTCTAAGTTTCCTAATTTATCAAATTTATTTAATTTACCGTTACCTTCCCCGGCAGCGGCGCCAAAAACTAAATGCGACAAAAATATAGTTGTGTAAAATTTATAAAGTTGACTCCGCTTTACAACGGTGCCAAAATCTTGATGTGATATTTTATAAATAATAAAGTTAAGCTCTTAATGTTGATGTTCTACTGTTGACCTCACTTTTGGTTGATGTTTAGTTTTTTCCTCCTTAGTAGCCAAGGGTCTAGCCATCGAATTTTCCTATTGACTATTCCTAGAAAACTAGAAAGGAATCCTCACCATTAGAAATTCTAAACTCTTTTTTGCTCAACTTGAAGTTCCATATACTGGTCTTAACCTCTAGCACTTAGTAGGTGGGGCCACTATATGGGAGCTCAAGAGAGTTCCCCTAAGACTGTTTGACCTAAGGGTTAACACTGGATGTTGGTCTAGAGCTGGTTCACTCACTTGCACTCATTATCACCTATATTCACTCATAACTCTAAAACTAAAATTGTTGACGTTGATCCCTTGATCTTTTGGGAAACTCATGTAGATGGTCTCTTAGACCCTTTAGTGCTAGGCTGGGGTTTAGCTAGGACCAGTACATAGAGGACCCAAATGGAGATTCCATTGGTCCGTGGATCAAATCAGAGTGGTTGGCACCTCAATTTCACCAAAACACCCAACTCAACCTTTTTGTCCCCAAAACCAACTTAAGCCCTTCAATTGAATTCAATTTGGCCCCAATCCTCTCCAATTTCAATTTAAAACCCAAATTCATCATGACCAAACTCAATTCAAACTCAATCTTAACCCTAAAACCCAAATTCATGACCAAACTCAATTCAAACTCAATCTTAACCCAATTGACCCAAATTTGAATCCAATTTTGACCCCACATTCAAAACCCCCAATTTGGTCACGTCTTCAAAAATCACCTAATTGAAATTGACACCCAATTAATGTTGAGAACACTTCATGACAATCACCCACGTCAAATTGGACCATCAATTGAGTCATAGCAAAATTCTAGCCCAACCCAAACCCAAGCCTAGCCCAACATTCCCAAATTTGACTAGATGTCCAAATTCCTCAAATCGACTATTCAAATCAATTCAAAATCACTCCAAATCTTTTCTAAAATTCTCATGACAATCATAAACACAATCTTGATCAAGCAATTGAGCTCGAACCAAAATTTTGATGAAAATTGAATTTGACATGTTTTTTCACCCGGTCATTGACGAGATTGCCTGGACGATCTCGGATGACTAAACAGACTGCGCCAGCACGTCCGAAATGTCATTTTTGCCTAAGGGAGATGTTCATTTCATGATGATGGCGTGTCTTGGAGAAAATGTACAAAATGGAGCTTATAATAATAATAATAACAATATTATTATTATTATTATTATTATTATTATTATTATTATTATTATTATTATTATTATTATTATTATATTTAACTCTTTCATCTCTCTCCCTAAAAAAACCCTAAACCTAACCCCTCGCTCACGCCTCTTGCCCCTTCCCATTTGCGAACCGGTGTTGCTGCATCCCTTCCTCTCTGTCATGAGCCAAGTGATACACCTAAAATATATAGTATTTTTAGACATATTTTTATACCTATTTTTGAGATATTACACTTTAATGGAATGTATTTTTCTATTTTTCTTTCAGGTACAGATAAAAATGTGAAAAATGCTTAAAGGAGTGAAAAATGATCAAATTTGGAGCGAATAGGTGAAAAATGTGCAAAAGTGTTTTGGCACCTAAGAGCCAGATCCGACGTTTAAGCGTCGGTTAAACAGAGAAGGTCGTGCCTAAGCACCAGAGGCCCCACGCTTAAGTGCTAGTGACAATTATTGGATGAGTAAATTGGGTTTTTGTGAATTTTGAAGAAGTTTTTGAGGCACATATTGGCTTAATATGTGGTTACAACCACCATGAACGAAAATTATTGCGAAAGGATGCATCTCTTGAGGAAATACATCGAATCAAGACACATTTTGAAGAGATAACAAGGCACCTTTTGGAGAATTATAAAAGAAGGAAGATTAAGACT
>NW_018165164.1:256497-257677 GCF_001263595.1 Phalaenopsis equestris
TTCTTATCTTTTTTGTTTTAGACTACTTTTGATTTTAATCGAGACTTGTTATTGGTTTGACAATGATTTCTTCTTTTAAACTAAAGTGTGCTTTTATTTTCTCCATAAATTCTAAGTATTTTTATTTATCTTTCTTCTTAAAATGATAAGTAATTTAGTTTTGGATGGAAGTTGTGAATATATTGATCTTTAATGATGGAAGAAGTTGTGATGATTTAAATCCATGCACTTCATTTATTTCTTGATTTAACCAATCCAAATGTTAAAATTTATTGTGAGAACATGTAAGAACCGAGTCGGGTTGGTATTGTCTCAGTCAACAATTGGAAAGAATCACATGAGGTTGTATGAATGAGAATGTAGTTCATATGATTGGGTGCAAATAAATAGGGAAATATTCATTGATGGGTATAGAGTTAGAGGACTTTAAAGTGACGGGTTAAATCCCCCAACTTGGTTTATTATTTTAGGTTCTGATACGAGAATGTTAGCCCCTATGTGGAGGGAATCGAGGGAACTCTAGAGTGAGAGCTAGTATCTTCCTTGCCTAGCCGGTCTTCTGAACTATTCAAACTTTAAATTGGCCAATGTTCTTTATAGCATCTGTATTAAGGGTAAAGATTATTATTGCTACTATTTGGCACAACACAATTTGTATACTTCCACAACAGAATTCCTATACTTATTACTGATTCATGATAAAAAGAAAGATATTTTCGTATTAAGTACTTTTCTTCTACAAAAACTTCAATTGTTAATGTTTCGTTAAAATATCATAAATAATAAAAATATTTAAATTTTAAATTTCTGCAAAAATCATTTTTAGTTTAAATAATTATCTTTTTAGAAATTGAAAAACTTTCTAAAAAGTGCATACTGCATAATCTTCTCTGTGGGTTCGATATTCAGGTCTTAATCAAAAAGTCCTATATTACTTGATAACAAAACGTATACTTGCATAGTATCCTAATATAAATATATATAAAATAAAAAGGTAAATTCTTATTTTTCTTCAGAATCAAGTTTTTTGGTTTTATTGCACAATAAGAAAATATAAGTGAAAAATATCATCAGAACTATTGTTATACTGTGCATAAGCATTCAATATTCACAGGTATCAAGTTTTTGACCAGGGAAGAAAACTCAGTAAATTTCTATTTTTAGAAAGTCTTATTCAAAC
>NW_018165165.1:0-595 GCF_001263595.1 Phalaenopsis equestris
CATTACCAATATTTGGTGGTATGGCCACAAGGAATATTTGCACTGCCTGGCAATCAACTTTTTGTTCAAATTTTTGGTGTGGTATTGCAGCTGCACATACAATAAGGCATATATGCGTGGGCAAGTGTTTCAGGCTAAGCTACCCGGAAGCCCACCCCACCAGTTTTTGGTGGTGATACTTTTTGGTGGTGTTATAGCTTCAATCAATATAAGTCGCTTAATTTTTTCTTCCATTATCTGATAGTTTTGAGATGATTATTGAAAATCTCTTCTAAAATATTTTAGTACATTAAAATAATTGTATTTTTTATTTATAAATTAAACACCTTTTTTGCCTCAAAATTATTTAAAACATATATTACAAACTTCCAAAAGAGCTATCTTCCACATTTGTAAAGAGCATGCAAGTTTTTTTAAACAATCTTTTTAATTATATGTTGCTTGTTTAGAGCGATTAATATTGCATAAGAAAATACAACGGTAATATGACATATTCAGGGAAAATTTATTTTTTATGTTTTGTAGCATGTTAATAATAGCGCTGTCAATTTGGCTCGTTGTTCGTGAACAGCTCGTGTTCGGCTCCGTTAGCAGC
>NW_018165165.1:1488-5014 GCF_001263595.1 Phalaenopsis equestris
ATCAATTATATATATATCTTTGATGAGTAGTATTTTTTAAAAAATTAATTGACTACAAGCCTACAAAGATTTATAATCGATTTAATCTATTAAAAAAAAATAAAAAAATATATATTAAATTATATTTAAATGATGTTTCAATACAAATAATAGGATTTAAATCTTGTCCAAACCCTTAACATCCTGTGGTTGTGTGACTAGGGTTGTCAAAATAACTCTTTGTTCGCGAAGCGGCTCGTTAAGCAAACGAGCCGAACACAAACATATTTTTTTTATTCGAAATATAAATGAGCCGACACTAACAGTGATATTTTTTAACGAGTCAAACATGAGCTGAGCCTAAACTCGCTCGTGTTCGACTTATTTTCACCCCTTTTTGGGTATTACAATTATTTAGAAAACATAAAATTAATACTTATGTAATACGTAATTTTTTATAAGTCTTGACAACTACAGAGGCCTAATCAAAGTTACTCTTCACTAACTCTCACTTTCTCAAGATGTCTTGATATTCAAAGCTAGAATATTGATCTGGCATTCAAATGCCTCGACTAAACTATCCTTAGATGCTAACCGTTGGAAGATATGACTTGTACGAATGTTATATCATTTAAAAATATAAACTTACTCAAAATAGTATTTGATCAATTTAATAGGAAAATGCATATCCAATAGAAACCCAAGAGGCACACTCTTTTATGATGGTTCTTCATAGGGAAAAGTAGGGTAACATTGAAGCTAACGTTAGTCTTTCAATTCAATCTTTATTTTCAAGTTATCCTTCTAATTTATTCTTTTATCTTCATTATAGTGTTAAATGCATCACTAAGAATATTTTCTTAGTATGAATTGCATCAATTTTTTAAAATTGATCAATATAAAAAATACTTCTTTTAATCATTCATAATATTATATTATAAGAGCTAAGGATATATCAATAAGAGTGAGTTAACAAGCATGATATTAATGTCGTTTTTTCTTTGTATTAATTATAGTGATTCTTTTTAATGTCGTCGTTTAATAAAAAAATTATAATTTGACTAAAAAAGGGAATTATAAACATAAGACAATGACAGTCAGAAAGGCACCAGATAGCATTCCTTAGCTAGGTTGTACGATGGAAACCTCTTCCAGTCTCTATTCCGAGTCCTGCATATGCCTCCAACAACTTGAGACTTGTAAATATGATTTTGGGGTATGGTACAATTTTCATTGGCTAGTTTGTTCTACGAAGGTAGCCTATTCCAATAACTATTCCAAGTCCTGTATATGCCTCCAACAACAACTTGAGGCGTGTCAATATAATTTTGAGTCTAGGATACTTCTAATTATGAGCTAATATGTATTTTGAAAAATCTTGAAACATTTAACTCTATTGAAATTTAACTGAATTTTTCAAGCTTTGATTAGATAATTTGAATTTCCTAAGAAGTAAAGTTTTCTAATTAAATCTAAGATTATGGTCGATATGTCATCCAAAAATTCAATTTATAGAGCATAAATCACGAGGTAATGTTCAAGTTAACTTTCATGATTAAATTGAAGACCCTTAAATTTTATTTTAGGAAATATACTCTTAAGCTGAATACCTCAAGGAGACAAATCCAACAACAGATTAGAAGTGGTCGGATCAGACTTTGAATAAACCAAAATCAAGTACTTAAAAAATATTTAATTTTTTTTTTAAAAAGGTTATCCTATAGAAATTCTTCCCATTTTTTTAAAATTTATTTGTCTGATTTTATTATATTTTCTCTCTTTCTAATTTCTCCTCATCTATAAATCATTTTGATGATGAAAAAAAAAAGAGTTATTTGGAAAAGAGAAGTACATAATGAAAATTAGATAAGTTAATGACTATGAGTTAAAAAGAACCAAAACACCATCCATGTCCTATACATTCTAGCTATGTCCTAATCAACAAAAACATGGTCTATGATTTCTTGGTAGTAGCAGTGGCATTTTGAAGCAAAGATAAAATCCTTTAATTTTTAAACTTTCATCCGTAAGGATGAATCCTTCTAAAATATTTCAACTCAAAAAAGAACGAGAGGCAGAAATAAGCGAACTCAAATGGTTCGAGCAGGTAGAGGAAATATGAAGGCTAGACCTCAGAAGAATCCACACCTGCTTAAGGGAAAATTTGCCATCATTAGTTAATGTAAAATGCATGTGATCCAAACTATCGAGATGTCAATAATTTTAGAGATGACATTAACAGGAAGATAGGATTTAAGTATATGACAGTAATGCTAGAGATGACATTTCTTATAAAATATTGAATTTTAGTTGAGGCAGTGGAGTGGGAGTTAATCAAAACATCAATGGTAGAGGTTCTTAGCCAGTTGACCTAACCATAATTAGGAGTTTCTTTACCTAAATTTCAAAAAAAATAAGAACTTCCGCTTCCCCATAATAAGAACTTTCGCTTCCCCATTAACACAACACAACCATTTCCTTGTAGGAGAATCACCTTTATGGGCTCAAAGGCTACTACCATTCCTAAGAGGCCACCATAGTTTGAAGGAGAAGGATCTCCCAAGGTCAGAAAGGGATTTCAACCCAGACCACTTTCATTGAACTTTTTGCAAGAGAACCAGAGAACATGTTTATGGGTAGCTTTATAGAACACCAAGGAAATCTGCTAAATAGATTTTCAGTTATTGGGAACACAAAAATTTGAGGTTTATTAGATTAGAGTAAATAAATAGAGAGCAAATGAAAAACACTTTTAATTAATATAAAAAGCCCGCCAATAGATAAATAAGAATGTTCCCAACTGGACACACGGTTCCAGATAGAAACAATATTGTCATCAAACAAGAAGCTTTGTTTCATACCATCATAAATCAGGGGCCTAAATATTTAAAAGGGAGAGATTGTTTGAGGAAAGAGAACTAGATTGGGTTATTTGTTTGGGCAATTAAGCCAAGAGCCCGCTACAGAAGCAGAATAGAACTAGCTTTATAAGACAGAGAAAGTAAAACGAGCGTAGAAGTAAAATATTAAAAAATAATCTCATTACATCATGAGTCATGATGCATTAATGCATCAGTACTTCAATGAAATTACCTCATGTCACACGATGAACCCACTAAATAAAAAATAATTCAATAATATAATGAATGACCATCCTCTTTCAAACACGTGATGCAATTTCATTGGATCTCTCATGCATTTCTACAACAGAACTCTTAATGTAATATTTTTTCGTCTTGACGTAACTAATTTTTTTCAATCTTCAGGGCATTTTCTTATGTTTTACAGAAAATAATAATGGGCATATAAGAATGCTGATTTGATTATCATCTTTAAAATAGAAAAAAAAAAAAGTCTTAAAACATCACCCAAAAAAAATAGAATACAGCTATACTGACAAATTAGATTTGGATATAAAATATTATTTATATTTTATTTTCTTGTATGATTTTTTTTTATTTAAATATAATGTCTTATTCATCCGAAGTTTCAATAACAGAAACACACTATTAATTCCGCCCCCCCCCCCCCCCCCCCCCACTGAAGG
>NW_018165165.1:22518-23481 GCF_001263595.1 Phalaenopsis equestris
ATATATATATATATATATATACATACATATATATATATATATATATATATATTGTTGCGAGATCTATACACACCAGTTGTTGTGGTATATATATATAAAGAAAACAGGAGAACGATCGACGAAGCAAAAAAATAGAACAGAAAAATTCACACCAGAAAACAGTAACACAACCACGGAACACACAGATTTAAGTGGTTCGACAAATTGCCTACATCCATAGAGTTGCAGTGGTTTTTATTAATTGAAGAATTACTACTTGAGGAATTTACACCAGTACCAGTCGATCACCTCGACTTATAGTAGGAATCTCGCACTCTCACTTCATTGCTCTCTCTTCTTCTCTCTCTGTCATCTCTCTCTAAACTGAGATACACCGAAGAAACTCTACACCGAGATACACCGAAGAAGATCAACTTACAAGAGAAATAAACCCCCAGTTTCTCTTCTGCCATAAACCACCAAGAAGAAGCCTATGGAGAATAATCTTCTTCTTTTTTCTGCCGCAAGGAACTATCGCTTGTACTTCTCTTCCTCTGCCCCTCGAAAACATTCCTCTATCCCGAGGAAACTGAAGAAGAACTCAAACAGTGGCTTCTAAACCAAAGGAGAGCCATCGCAGGAACGAAGGGATGGTTCGCTTCGCAACAGAGGAAGGTGGGAGCGATTGGTGCCTACGGTTCGCGAACGACACCAGGCGGGAATGGTTGTGACTGTTTCGCGTTCGAAGCGGGAGAGCGGAGCGGGAGATCACGATGTTTCACGATCGGGTGAGCGGAAGCGGGGGTCGGATCGGGCTCCACTTCTTCCACTTCTAACAAATCTCCAACTTGGAGACTGGTACACAAACTACAACATCTCCTTCCTCAAATTAATTTCCTCCACGATGAATCCTCTATTGTGAATCCTCCACCTCTGCAACTCAAAACACCTGTCTTCACTCTAGAAGACCAACTGAAGTTGTGC
>NW_018165165.1:23581-39405 GCF_001263595.1 Phalaenopsis equestris
ATCACGTGTTATTTGAGGAAATTCAAGCTATGTATACATTTAAATTCAATATTCACATAACTTGGCAGCTTTAAAAGGTATTTACATCACCACAACAATTATAATAAATATTGTTTTTCTGTCATACTTATCTAAACTATTTTTATTTTTATTATGAACCTTCATTTCTCATTATCAATGTTAAAAGCAACTATGTTTCTCAGAACCACACATAGACATGAAAAGTGTGTTTTCAGCTTGAGAAAAACTAATTTTTCATGATTTATTGGATTGAAATTGTACAGTTTTTGCATTGAGCATAAACAAAAGAAAGAAAGAAGAAGATTATCACATTGGCATATATAGAAAGAAAGACAATTTATACATGATTTGAAAACTGATGACTAAAATAGAGAAAAGAACGATAAAGAATACAAAAGAAAAACACTTTCACAAAAGATAAAACTTAGTAGTAATAAGAAAGGGTTGGTGGAGTTCGATATATATGACTGTTTAAACTGCTTCTGCTAAAATATATTATGTCATTAAAAATATAAAAATTTAAAAAAATATTATCATTAATAATTATACAATGTTCAAATTACTATTTCCTTACATTTAAACGTTATATCCATCATAATATCTTAAATATTATTTAAATATAAGAAATTTTTATTTCTATTTTGGCTTTCCAAAATTAAAGATGATGGGGAAATTCATTTGGGCATTTGAGCAAGAACCCACTACAAAAGGAGAATAGACTAGCTTTAGAAAACAAAGAAAGGAAATGGAGCAGGGAAGAAAATATTTTAAAAAAGAATCTCATATTACGTATTATTATCAAAATTTACTAGATGCGGCTGTCTTAATGTAACTAATTTTCTTATGTCTAATCAGAAAATAGCAATGGTCTTATAAGAATGTTGAATTGATTATTAGTTTCAAAATAGAAAAAAAATGGCTTAAAACATCCCCCAAAAAATAGAATAAAGCTATACAAACTTAAATTTGGACATAATTTTTTGTATAAATTTGTTGTTGATATTTAAATTAGTTCAGTGTATCTAATCAATACATTTCTTCTTTAAATAAAAAAATTGATCTAGATAGGTTGAAGATAATCTTTTCATAATGCTAATGAGAACCAATTTTCAAAAAAGGCAACCAATGCGTAGAAAATTCGATCCTTCTTTTTTTCTTTTTTTCTCAAAGTGGAAGTGGCAGCCAAGCGATTTGGAAAACCTAAAGGCACTTCACCATGAAGTGCAAGCCCTTAGCTATAAATACCACTCACTTGTCCACCAAAGCTTCTCACCCATCATTCCTTAAGCCACAATGGCCAGCACCACAAAGTTCAGGGCTTTAGTCTTTCTAGCTCTCATTAGTATGAGTTTGGGCCTTTCCTCCGCCGCAAAGTCGTTGAAGAGCATTAGCGGTGGTGGCGGCGGATTGGGCTCGGGGTCTGGCTATGGAGAAGGTGGGGGGCATGGTGAGGGAGGTGGACAAGGTGGAGCCGCGGGTGGTGGTTATGGAAAGGGAGGTGGAGGTGGAGGGGGTGAAGGTGGAGGTGGTGGTTCAGGGAATGGTTCTGGATCTGGGTCTGGGTATGGTGAGGGAGGTGGACATGGTGGAGCGGCTGGTGGAGGTTATGGGAGCGCTGGTGGCGGCGGCGGAGGTGGTGGAGGATCAGGCGGCGGAGAAGGAAGTGGGAGCGGGCATGGATCCGGCCAGGGTTCTGTATCAGGTGAAGATGATTACAACAGTAAAAATGGATGGAGGATTAAAATATTGCAACATGCTGGAGAATCGCTGTTGTATGCTGTGATTATTTCTGTCTATTTTATTTAGAATATAAATAATCAAATTATGAATTCAGCTATCAATGTTTTTATAAGAAGTATAAATATTAATGTAATCAATGTTGTGAAGAATAAAAAAATTGTTTTTTTTCTCTTTTTTGATTTTTTTGAGTAAGTATCTGCTCAAAAGATATAATGCACCTCGAGATATGACACGAATTTCAAGATAAATTTTTAAGTAAAAAATGTTAAAATTTTGTTTAAAAATTATCAAAAACTCCAATTTCAGCAATTTTTTGGTCAAACTGACCAGATGGACAACACGAACCTAATGATACCAAAATTGTCCAATTATAAGTTAAATCGAGCATAATTTAAGCTTTTAAATCACTTTTAGAAGCTTTAGTGTATAATTGGAATGTCAAATGAATTTAAAATCTAACAAACTTATCTTCAAATTGAATGTCTCGACAAAATAAATCTAACGAGCTCAATATCACTCAATTCTGACATCACTAAAATACTTGATTGTTCAAAGAACATCATTCAATTGAAGGAATCTCCCCAGGTTGTCTGATCACAATGGTCTAGATTCTTCCCATATTTACAATCTTAACTATATAAATAAAACTCTACCCCACTTTGAAGAGAGTATATAAACCCTAAGCCAAAGGAAAGCCAAAGTTTGGAAAAGAAGTTGTACTCCGAAATTCTACATTGACAATCTGTTGAATGCTTCTTGCTCATGCAGTTTTCGACCACCAATCATCACTCGTTGGCCGCGGTCGACCACCAATAACCATCACTTGCTCCTTGCGATGAAGATCCCTGTAAAATCACATCAAGCATTCTGACATCCCAACGTACTTTATGGAACAATGAAGCACCCGACAAATTGGTATGTTGTCTTGAACCCTAGGCACCGATGCACATTAAAGATAGGATACTAGAATCTCAACAACTGTCACTAAATAGAATCACCTCCTACGACTCTACAACATTTATTGTATCTTGAGAAATTGTTTGACTCTATCCCTCTTATGAGACAATGACTTGGTTGTGAAATCATCAATTCATGGTGAATTATTCAGACTGGGGTAGACCCCATAATTTTTTCTTTTCCAAATTTTCTATGTAAAAATTTCTAGTGTCTCGATGAACATTTTTTTTATTTGAATGTCTGATGGATTCTCATTTAAACATTGAGACGTTAATTCATTACTCCATCGTCGTGAATATTCTAACATGAATCAAAACTTAATATATTCTTCAATTTATCTTTCTTTAAATTATCAATCAGTATTTTCGTAGGCATTGCAAAGCAATAAATAATTTATGTTCTGCAGAGGTTGAAATTGATGTAGATATATAAGGAGATTCAATTTTTAAAAATTCAGAATTTCATCCTGTGTTGGAATGCTCGATTCACAACATTCAATCATACCTTATAATAATTTAAGTTTATGCATTAAAATATTGGATAAGAAAATCAGAGGCCTTCAATTAACAACAAATTTATCATAAATTTATCATCACTAATTTGTATAAAAAATCAGACTTATTTAGCAAAAAATGTTATCACTTAGAAATCAATAAAATAGAGGTTAGAAAGTGTCATGAGTCCGTGCTTTAATAAACTTTCTATGTAAAAAATGGTGGCATAAGTAGTTCCATTTCTTAAATCATCGAATATTGATTTACCAAGAATGTTAAAATGTGATTGCTCAAACAATAAACTTTCTCTCTCTATCTGTATTCCGATTTTAGAAGCAATTTCATGCAAAAACAGGCAGTCCTTGCTTCCTCTCAGCAGCCAAGAAGCACGCTTCCTTCGTGTTAAGCCGTTAGCTTTCTTTATAAAACTTATTATCCATAGCTATGTTGTTGTTGCGAGATCTAGATATACAACAAATGATGTGGTATATATATAAATCAAACAGGAGAACGATCGACGAAGCAAAAATAGAACGAGTAAAATTCACACCATAAAAGAACAATACAGAAGAACACACAGATTTACGTGATTCGGCAAATTGTCTACGTCTACAGAGTTGCAGAGGATTTTACTACTTGAGGAATTTACACAAGTCGATCACCTCGACTTACAAGAGGAATCTCTCACTCTTCGTTGCTCTCTCTGTTCTTCTCTCTCTATACCGAGATACACCAAAGAAAACTCTACACCGAGATATACCGAAGAAGACAAACTTACAAGAGAAACAAACTCAATTTCTCTTCTGCCACAAGCCACCAAGAAGAAGCCTAGGAAGAACAATCTTCTTCTTCTTTCTTCTTCTTCCTTCAGCCGCAAGGAACTGCTCCTCCTTTCACTTCTCTTCCTTTGCCTTAAGGAAACCTTCCTCTATCCCGAGAAAACTGAAGAAGAACTCAAAAGTGTGACTTCTTAACCCAAGGAGAGTCATCCAAAACTTTTATCACGAACAGGAGGGAGAGAAGAGATGATTCGCTTCACAAAAGAGAAAGGCGGGAGTTGTTATTTGTGAAGAGGTGTGACTCTCCGAAGCAAAGTAATCGCCAAAGCATAGTGGATTAGGCTCCACCGTTTCTAACAATTCTCCCACTTGGAGACCGGTACACAGGCTGCAACATCTCCTTTCTCAAACTGATATCCTCCACTAGCAGTGTCCTCTTTTTCTTCAAACATGAATCCACCACATAAATCCTCCAACTTGAATCCTCCACCTCTGCAACTCAAAGCCTCTGTCTTCGCTCCAGAAGACCAATTGAAGCTATGCACAACTTCAGTTTCTCAAGAGTAACACCCTCAGTCAACATATCAGCAGGCTCCACATAGCTTTGCACCTCCAAGCTATTTCATGGGTCACACTTGTCTCTTCTTACAACTCCCATTACATGGGCAACATCCTGCCTCTGTTGAAAGCTTTTTTGAACAAGTCTAGCTCCCACTTGCTCGAACTTTTATCTTGCAAGTTTTCTTCATAGCTCTGTTGTTTTTCAACATCTGTCTGTGAAAACAATAGAAATGGGTGCCCCAGACCCACTTTCCTCCTCACTTCCATTACATAGCATTGGGGTTCTTCAACAACTGTCTGTGGAACAATAGAAATGGGTGCTTTGGACCCACTTTCCTCTTCACTTCCATCACTGCCCTGCACTGTGGCCTCTGGTAGATTTACTACCACATTCAAAGCCTCTGAATCCAATAATGAATCCAATATCAAGTTTTCAACAAGACTATGAACTACCAACAATAGTGCATCCTGTAATTCTTCAGATACCACATTTGTGATATCATTCTCCATATTCTTAGGATTCCTGCAGTTCTTCTTTATGTGACCAGCCTTGCCACAATTCCAATAGGTTGCCTGCTTACTAAAATTTGATTTTGAACTCCTTATACTTGAGTTCTTGTCATGTCATCTGCCTCTGAAATCAACATTTGGTGTTGAACTTAAACCTGAGACATCGTTAGAATCTTTCCTATGAACTTCCTCAGCGAAAATCAAATCACGATATCATTGTATTTCAGTTTAGATATACCTGAAGAACTGCTAACTGCTATCCTCATAGCTTCCCAACTATCTGGCAATGAAGCCAACAAGATCAGTGCACATATCTCATCATCAAAATTAATTTCCACAGATGACAATTGATTTGTGATAATATTGAAATCATTCAGGTGTTGAGCAATAAAAATACCTTCTGTCATCTTCAAATTGAATAACTTATTCATCAAGTGCACCTTGTTATTCACTGATGGATTTTCATACATATCTGATCATCCGCCCCTGATAACACTGCCATGAGATCTACAGTCATCATTTTCTTGACAATGATGTGTGCAACGGACCTCAATAAGGTCAATCAAATAACCCTCAGAACATGTCGATCCAACAAATTTCATTTATCATCATCTATTCTTTCAGGTCTTTTTTCCAATAATGGAAGATGAAGTTTCTTCCCATAAAGATAATCATCTATCTGCATTCTCCAATAACTAAAATCTGTGTCATCAAATTTTTCGATCCCTGAAACTTTCACTTCATCTGCAGCCATCATTCTTCCTTAGATCTGAATAAAGTTCTGATACCAGTTGTTGTTGCGAGATATATACACACCAGTTGTTGTGGTATATTTATAAATCAAACAGGAGAACGATCGACGAAGTAAAAAAAATGAAAAGATTCATACCAAAAAGTAGTAACACTACAGCGGAACACACAGATTTACGTGGTTTGGCAAATAATGAAAATATTCATACCAGAAAGTAGTAACACCACAGCGGAACACACAGATTTACGTGGTTTGGCAAATTGCCTACGTCCACGGAGTTGCAGAGGATTTTACTATTTCAAAAATTTACACAAGTCGATCTCCTCAACTTACAAGAGGAATCTCTCACTTCGTTGCTCTCTCTTCTTCTCTCTTTTTTCTTCTCTCTGTATATCGAGTTACATCGAAGAAACTCTATACCGAGATACACCAAAGAAACTCTACACCGAGATACACCGAAGAAGATAAACTTACAAAAGAAATAAACTCAGTTTCTCTTCTGTCACAAGCCACCAAGAAGAAGCCTAGGAGAGCAATCTTCCTTTTCTTCCTTCTTCTTCCTTCTACTCTAAGGAATGACCGCTTGCACTTTTCTTCCTCTTCACCGATGAAACCTTCCTCTATCCCGAGAAAACTGAAGAAGAACTCAAACCGTGGCTTCTAAACTCAAGGAGAGCCATCCGAAGCTTTTATCACGAACAGGAAGGAACGAAGGGATGCTTCGCTTCACGGCAACAGAGAAATGTGGGAGTGGTTGGCGCCGATGGTCCGCTAATTGACGCCAGGCGGGAATGGTCGCGATTGTTTCGCGTTCGAAGTGAGAGCGCGGAGCGGGAGATCGCGACGTTTCGTGATCAGGTGAACGGAAGCGGGGGTCAGACAGGGCTCCACTTCTAACAATATATATAAAGAAAGTTTTTATAATACTCTAAAATGCCTATTTACTTTGAATTTGGTTTTCTCACATGTAAGCATAATTAATAAGGCACCCTAATATATTTTAAACTCTCTTTTCAAATGATTTCATGCTTTGAATAGTTATTGAAAAATATTGCCTCAAGACAGTGATATTTTACTATTAGATTATTATTATAACAAATTTAATCTTTTGTATTCAAGTGCATTTTTTGGATTTATCTTAAGATTGATTTGCAACCCATCTTTATCATATTAAAAATTATTCAAACTTTATTTTATGAATGTTTTTCTTTATTTTTTAGTATTTTAAGCATAAAAATAATGTTAATTTTTTGTTATGAACTCCTTAAATAGTTTGTGTTTTCATAAAAAAAAAATTATCGGGTAATCCGAAATTCATTTTACAAACTGTTTTCACCTGTGCATTCTAAATATGATATAGTATTTATTAATTTTCATAATAATTTTTAAGATTTTATTATTCAAAATATAAGTGGATTCATATAAAGTTTCAATTAAAATCTAACAAGTTATATATCTATGATTATATCTTTTTTATGTACTGATAATAATATGTTTTTTATAAATATTCCACTCAACGGCACATCTTTTTCCACATGCTCATCTTCCTTACCCATGAAGCATTTTAGGAGAAATTATTTCATACGGATACTGCATGCAGAGATGCATGCGCTGTCCGATCTTGATCGTCGATTACATTTTTTTTTTTTTTTAAATGAAGCCCACCGAAAAACAATTTTGACGTGATCGACGGTCGAGATCAGATAGCGCATGCATCTCTGCATGCGTTGTCTGTATGGAATAATTTTTCGCATTTTAGAGTGAAAAAAGATGGACAAAAAGCAAGCGAGCAAGAGAGAGAGAGACCATAGAATGTGTGTGTTTGAATTTTTTTTTTTTATTTTTATTTTTTTTTATTTTAAGGGCCAATCTCCGGCCAGTTGAAAAGTTTATTCAAAATACTAGCATTACCCTCTATAATTTTTAAAAATTTTATTTTTTGTAAAATTAATTGAATTTATATTGGACAAACTTTATAAAAATCAAGTTATCTCGACATCCGAGTATTTTTTTTTACTAACACGTGCACTTGTGTATATAACTTGAGTATCACTCATATCATCTATATCCACAACTCCTTGTGGATGTAGCTACATTGGACTTCAATCTCTGAAAAATAATATTAAATCTTGTTTTTAAAATAAGAACTTCATATCTAAATATAAATTGTTTTTAACAAGATTCCCATCATGTCATTTTGCCATTTGTACTTTAAAAGTTTTAAATTTTAATAATCAAGAAGTCTAATTTCATCTACCTTATTTAACTATAGTAAATCTTCTCTCTAATATTTTCTAAATTATAGTTTCTTTCCAAAAAAGTGTTTTGTTCTTACTCCAAAGGTAATTGACATTAATGTGTGCTAGAAAATTCACTGCGGTAGAGTAATGAATTATCGTCTTAATGTTGTACGAGGATTCAACACACACTCAAATGAAAGAAAAACAATAAGTGATGACACTAAAAAAATTTTACATGGAAAGGCTGTAAAGGAAAAAACCACAGGGTTTGAGCCAGTTGTAAAAATTCACTATTGATTGATGATTACCAAAATCTCTTATCCCACAGACAGGAAAGGGTTACTAGATTTTTCAAGTTATAATGTAGATTGATGGTGTCTGGTTATTGGTGTTCGACGACGATCGGTGGTTATCAATGGCGGTCGGCAATGATTAACTGAGGCCTGCGGTGGTCAACGGGGATCAGCGGTGGTCGCCGCCCTCCGTTGACCTCCGTCCGTTGACCTCCGTCAACCTTTGTCGACCACCGCGGATCGTTGTTAACCACCACCGTCGATCACCACCAATTATCGTCGGTCACTACCACCCAGATGTCGTTAATCAATACTCTACTTTGGAAATTATAGTTACCTTTTCCGTTTGTAGGATAAGAGATCTTTGTAATCATCAATCAATATTGGATTTTTCCTTTTACGGGTTTTTCACGTAAAAATTTATGATGTCATTACTGATTATTTTTCTTTTATCAGTGTGTGTGTTGAATTCTCGTGCAACGCTAAAACGATAGATAATCCATTACTCTACCATCACGAATTTTCTAGCACGCATCAGAAGTGTCCTAAGTCGATCTTACCTCGGACATACACTTTGGAGCTATCTACGCAAAGTCTACCTCATGATTGCTTCTCCCATGTGTTTCTTTTATTTGTCTCCATCATTATATACTTTAACCCTCTGATCTCTTCCCGCTCCAGATCATCCACATGATCAAAGAGAGAGTTATTCGGAAAGAGAGAGGTTAGATGACGGTAGATAGACTGGCGACGCCACGAACCCGACAGCAATCGAATGCGACTGGCTGAGGGCGGGTGGTCATCAACAATCCGTCAGCCTTAGAAGTAAAACATAATTTTTTGCTACCAATCCTTCACTTTCTTCTATGATCCCTGAAATGGAATTTCTTCCCAAAAAACTAGTACCCTTTGGGTAAGGTTGAATGGTGAAGAGGAACATGAAGAGCTCAATCAAAAAGAGAATATTCATTCAGCTCATACATATCACCAGCGTAATGATAATGGAAATCAACTTTGTCCTAAGTATGTATTGATATGAGGTCACTTAGAATCCTCTCTCCCTTCGCCACCCGCTCATAACAAAATGGGTGAAAGGGAGCACTTACTTTGTATGCAAGTACATAGGAATTGGGTCGTATGTATGTAAGAACCCATTTATTTTAGTATGGCTAATAAATTATATTTCTTGTAATATGTTATTAGGATTGCACTTACTTTGTTATGTCAATCAAATAGTTTATTGCACTCACTATGACTGTTATTTTATGGCTCTTAAATTGCATAATTGAGTTAGGTTTTGTGCCATGTTTGTTATACAATGCTTTTTAATATACCATATATATTTTACAATTAATCCATTATTTCTTTTACATTTTGTTGTTATAATTACACTCACTTTACAATGTTAATTTTTTTAAATATTATGTTAGTTGTTCTAACCTTATATTCACTTTGTTGTATTAACTTCATAGTCTATTGCACTCATTAGTGATTTATTTTATAGATTATAAATTATAAAATTAAATTATATTAAATTCTATGTTAAGTCTATTTATGATAATTATTATATATATCTTGCAATATACTATTATAATTGCACTCACTCTATTATACCAACCTTATAGTTTGTGGTATTATAATAAGTTTTCAAGAAATGTTTGATTACTCCTCAAACAATGATCGAATAATTATCGAGCATATTTGAACCTTACTGAATTCATGTTCGATTCATACTCAAATTATATTCACACATTGTTGGAACAAATTCAAACAGGCTTTCACATACGAGAGAAGATTCACATATGCTTTAAATTAGATTCACATGTGATATGAGTTTGAACTCAAATTTTGCTATAAAATTAGTCGATCTTTATTGAAATTTAGACTTTCAATGCAGTCATTAGTTTAAAATTGAGGATTTCAATGCAGTCAATAGTTTAAAATTGAGGACGTTTTAGCCCAAAATTTGTATTGGGCTTATTTCCCAAACAAAATTGTCATATTTCTCAAATTTTTGCTATCATGGGGGATATAAAATCAAATTTCTCAATTTAAGCCACTATGTGAAAGCGATTGTTATAAATGAATATGACAGTCAAGCTCTTAGCTTTATTAGGTAGCTTAATTTTGTTAGATATGGCTCATATCTAGGGAGTTGGAGTTTCTTTTGAAGAGGCGTGTCTCCTGGTGAAAAGGAGTGTCTCTTGGAATAAAGGGGGTTGGGAGGAGCGAGGGCGTGATTGTAATTTTATCTGAGGGTTTGTATATGTCTATTTATATGGGAAACCCTATGGGATGTAATTGAACTTCTCTGAAATAGTGAAACCGCCGCTCGCTCCCGAGGACGTAGGCAATTCTTTGCCGAACCTCGTTAAATCTTTGTGTTCTTCTAGTTTGTGTTGATTCCTGTTTTTATTCCATTAAATTTCACAACAAATTTTTCCCAAATTCCATATAGGAGGCGGTCATTCTAGTTTACTCTTGAAAGTTACCTTAACAGCTGTATTATCATCTTGGTAAAATTTGTAAATTTAGTGATCTAGCTTGAGCTATCTTTTGCCTAAGTTTCAAATAAAGACTTCAAGGTCAAATAATTGTAGTAGTTTGTGATTTCTAGAAGTAAAATCAACCCTGATGGTTCCTTTGGTCTGAAGAAATATTTTATTTCTTAAAAAAAAACATTTATATAAACCGACAGAGATGTGTGACTCTGAGTTTTACTTCTAAGTTGGCTAACTAATAATTCATAGTTAATCTACCTAGTAAATGTTTTCATTATTTAAGTTGGTGAATTTTAAATTTATTTTAGGGATTGATATTTAATTCATAATTTGGTTCAACTTCTAGTTTATCGGTTAATTCGGAAATCAAGGTGATCTATATTCAAAGATTTGTATTTGTTTTCAATCCTAAGTTGGAGTTCTCCATTGAGTTTACTTGTGTTGGTTTAAAGTTTAAAATCAAGGTGATCTATATTCAACGATTTGCATTTTTTTTTTTCAATCCTAAGTTGGAGTTCTCCGTTGAGTTTACTTGTGTTGGTTTAAAGTTTTTTTTATTGAATTTTACATGAAAATTGAAGGCTCTTATGATTTTGGATAAGGATTTAGAAACAAAGGGTTAAGCATTTTAAAAAAAATAAGATTAATTTTCATGTGATTCAATTAGGTTTTTCGTGTTTTAAACATTGTAAATGTTTGGGGATTAAGAGTTTCAAGTTTATTTCAGAAGTGAAAGGTGTTTTGAAATTCTTAAATATTTTAAAGGTTAGATGTTTAAAGTATTTAAATCAAGAATGTTTGAAAGTTTAAGTTGTTTTTGTTAGAGAGTTTGAGAGTAATTTGAAGATGGAATTTTAAGAATTTTAAGTAGTCTAGTATTTCAAAGTTGAGATTTTATAGTATTTTAATTGGTCTTAAAATATTTTCTTAAGTTAAGATTTTGAGTCATTTTAAAAGGGTTAAAGTATTTAATATTTTAATTATTTTAAATGATTTAGTATTCTGCAAGTTGAAATTTTAAATTATTTCAAATGGTATAAAGTTTTTTGAAAGCAAAAATTTTAACAAGCTAAATTATTTTAAATGGTTTAAATGTTTTATAAAATATTTTACAATATTTTAAAATTAAGATTTTGAATTATTTTTCGAAAAAAGTTACAAAATTAAGAATTTTGTATTATTTTAAAATATTTTAATGTATTTTAAAACTTAAATTTAATTTTTTTTAAGGTTAATAAAATTGAAATTCTAAATGTTTTAAAATTACTATTTTTAAATTATTTTAAAATTTTTTAACATATATTTTAAAAAATATCTTTCAATGTTTTGAAATTAAGGCTTTGAAATATTTTTAAAAATTTATTTAAAATATTTTAAAATTAATATTTTTTGAATTATTTAAAAATACTTTAATGTATTTTAAAATTTAAGATTTAAAATGACTTAAAGTGTTGTAAAATTTAGATTTTATTTTGTGAAAAATTTTGGACCAAGTTATCTGAATTTATAAATTAACATATATTAGTCCTATGATCTCACAAGTAGCGCATTTTATATAGCATATTTGCACATGAGAAAGAGTTCAACACATGGGAGGCTATCTTCTTTTTTAATGTTTTATTTCAGTTTCACATATTAGCATATGGAGGAAAATTTAACACAAAGTAATACTTAACGTATGGAAGATTACTTAACACATAAAGCTTATACATTAAACATCCCACACATGCATGGAGACTACACATGATAGCATACGAAAGGGACACATGAAAGTGCATAGAACCTTACACATGAAAGTGCATGCAACTTACACATGGAAGTAAATTATACATGGGTATTTTCATACATGAAAGTAAACTATAGATGGTAAAACTATGCTTGAAAGCATATAGGACCTCACACATCAAAGCACATGAAACCTACATATGAAAGTGAATTACATATGGAGGAAATTACATATGAAACTTAAACAAGATTCTTTCAAAATTATGGGTTAAACACATGAAGAAATCATATGATTCATACATACTATTCATTGAAATTCATGTATTCAACATCTAGGGAAAATATTTGAAGTTTGAACGTTGAGATAAACTAAATATGAAATAAATGCATATGAAACTTGCATATGATTACACATGAAACCTACATATAGAGATAAACTATGTGTAGTGAATGCTAGACATACAGAGGATTTATACAAGCAAAGAGAAAACATATAAAAAATAACTATACATTGAAATGTTACACATATAAACAAACTTCACATGGAAATCCAACATATAAAAATAAACTATACATAGAGTAAATTACACATCAATATTTATGTAAAAGTAAGTTACAAATGGAGAAATGTACATGCAAGTAAACCAATCAGGACAAGACTTGGCCAAGGGGAAGAAGGGTGAGGAGATGTGAATGCGCATGAAGGTTTTGGTCGAGGTAGGAAAGAGGAAGGAGGGTTGAGGCTAGAATGTGTGGTTCGGTCCAGGGAAAATGAGGGGAAGTGTAGGTGGATATGTTTTGGTTTTGTCCTAGGAAAAATAAAGAGACCTATACGTGTCAGGGGTTAGGTAATTTCAACCTAGGAGAAATGAGAGGAAGTGTAGATGGGTAGAGTTAAGTTTCAGCTAAGGAAAATAAAGCGAGGTGTAGGTGGCTAGGTTTGATTTTTGACCTCAGGGAAAAGGATGAAGTGTTAGTGACTAAGGTTAGGTTTTGACCTTGGGGAAATAAGGGAAGTATGGGGCAAAAAGAAGAAGTGTAGTTGGCTAGTGCCAGGTTTCAGCCTATGGAAAATAAAAGGAATTGTAGGTGGCTAAGGTTTGGTTTAGGTTAAGGGATGAAGGGAATTGTAAGTGGCTAGGGATAGGTTTCGGCATAGGGAAATGAATGGAGGTGTTGGTGACTAGCATTTAGTTTTGGCCTAGGGGAGATAAGGTGAAATATCTTATCTATATGGGGATAAATCACACTTAGTTGTCTTCCATAAGAAAGTACATTACCAAGGAACTACACAAAGAACTAATTTTCTGACATAGGAAAAAAGGTCATAAAGGAAATACAGGGAAGAAAATTCATATAATGTAAAAGAAAAAAAAAACATGGAAATTTACACATTAAAATTTTGCATATAAGAATCCTACAAATGAAAACCATACTCATGAGGGCACAAATACATATGGAGATTACATGTAAAAGTAAACTAAGTTTGAAGATCATACACATAGAACAAGCCACACATGTAAATCCTATACATGAAGGGAAGATACACATAGCAATCTCATAAATAGACTAAATATGCATCCTAAGAGTTTCAAATGACATGAAAGACATTTGTACTCTGGAACAAGGTTAACTCACATAAGAAAAGCGTTTTTGGGGCAAAAGAACTCCAATGTCGATTGCAACTTATCAACTATACAAATCACGTGTTATTTGAGGAAATTCAAGCTATGTATGCAATCAAATTCAATATTCACATAACTTGGCATTATAATAAGTATTTTTCAGTTATCCTTGTCTAAACAATTTTTATTTTTCTTATGAACCTTAATTTCTCATATCGATGTTAAATGAAACCATGTTTCTCAGAACCACACATATACATCAAAAATATCTTTTCAGCTTGAGAAGAACTAACCTTTCATGATTTGTTGGATTGAAATTGTGCAGTGTCTGCATTGAGCATACACACGACAAAGGAAGCAGAAGATTATCACAGGCATAATTAGAAGGATAGCCAATTTATGCATGATTTGAAAACAGATGGCTGAAATAGTGAAAACAACAATAGAGAATACCAAAGAAAAGCACCTTCACAAAAGACAAAGGTATATAGCAACTTTATTCTCAGTAGAGAATACCAAAGATAAAGGTATACATCAAAAATGTCTTTTTAACATTCAGGGCATGTTCTTATGTTTAATCCTAAAATAGCAATGGGCTTATAAGAATGTTAAATTGATTATTATCTTTAAAAATAGAAAAAAAAAAAAGGCTCAAAACATCCCCAAAAAATAAGAATAAAGCTATAAAAAATTAAATTTGGACGAAAAAATAATTATTTTATTGTATTTTTTTGTATGAAAATTTTGTTGATTTATAAATACAATATTTCATTCATCCCATGCATGTTTTAATAACAGATAAGCACACTATTAATTCTAAATTTGACAAGCATATAATGCATTGAAGTGCACCTATTTATTTATTAATTACCGATTAACTTGATGATGAAAATTATGTTAGCAGAATTGTACATACTTCACTCGCCTTTCTAACTGTTCACAGCATCATCATATATAGAAATCATAGAACCTCAAAATTGTTTGGTACTCTATTTGGAGAATGTAAATCTGATATTTAAATTAGTTCAGTGTATCTAATCAATACATTTCTTCTTTAAATAAAAAAAGATATGATCTAGATATGTTGAAGATAATCTTTTCATAATGCTAATGAGAACCAATTTTCAAAAAAGGCAACCAATGCGTAGAAAATTCGATCCTTTCTTTTTTTCCTTTTTTCTCGAAGTTGAAGTGGCAGATTTGAAAAATCTAAGGGCACTTCACAATGCATGCAAGCCCTTAGCTATAAATACCACTCACTTGTCCACCAAAGCTTCTCACCCATCATTCATTAAGCCACAATGGCTAGCACCACAAAGTTCAGGGCTTTAGTCTTTCTAGCTCTCATTAGCATTAGTTTGGGCCTCTCCTCCGCTGCAAGGTCCTTGAAGGGCATTAGTGGTGGAGGAGGAGGTGGCCATGGCGGCGGAGGTGGTGGCGGATTGGGATCGGGATCGGGGTCTGGCTATGGAGGAGGTGGGGGGCATGGTGAGGGAGGTGGTCATGGTGGAGCCGCTGGTGGTGGTGGAGGGGGTGGGGGTAAAGGTGGAGGTGGTGGGTCAGGGAATGGGTCTGGGTCTGGGTATGGTGAGGGAGGTGGACATGGTGGAGCGGCTGGGGGGGGGTT
>NW_018165165.1:39431-48787 GCF_001263595.1 Phalaenopsis equestris
CCGGGGTTCTGGATCAGGTTCAGGTGCAGGTGGGGCTCAGGGAGGAGGAAGTGGCGGCGGCGGAGGTGGCGGCGGTGGAGGGTCCGGCAGTGGGTCTGGTCATGGATCTGGTGGGGGATCTGGATATGGGGGTGGCGTCGGAGGGCTCAACTAAGCAGTGGACTACTTCATAAATAACATTGAAGAGCTAAATAAGAGCTGCATGGCCAATACTTATATAATTTTGCACTTCTGCTCATTCATGCACTCCTGCTCGCTCATTCATGCACTGTGATGTAACAGCTTATACTTTTGTGTGTCGACTTATGAATGAAATCAATAAATATATGCTTGCTTATATCAGAGTGTTAAATTACTTTTTTATTTTATTTTTTTTTTTTTTTTTTTTTTAAAATAAAAAAAAACCACTATATTATTTATATTTTTTGATTTAGTTCTATATTTATTTCTGTCTGAGCTTTAAAATAATGGTTTTAAATTGAAAAAATATTGCGTGCAGTGTTCGAATGTTACTCTATGCCTAGACTCCAAACTAAAATTGGATTTTTTTACATATTTTATTCACTCCAATAGAGTTATAAGGTTCTAAATACATGATTTGAATGTAAGGATTCAAAGGATGACATAAACACAGGATTGAACTGAAGAAAAAACTCAGATGCAACTATGTTGTATTGAACGATATATATAAATAATCCTTAAATTTGCTATAACGACCACAAAAATGATTCTAAAATATATTATTTGAATGTAAGGGTTCATAGCATGACATAAAACACGATTGTACTGAAGAAATATCTCAGGTATAACAGTAATGTACCGAACTAAGTAAGAGTTAATATAAGGTTTAAGGATTATTTACATATTTTTGTTTAATACAACACATGTTTTATGCCATACAATAAGCTCTTATTTTCAAATCATTTATTTTAGAATCATATTTGGTCTCGCTACGACGGATTTAAGAATTATTCATTGTGTTTTGTTAAGTACAACACGGTTGTATCTGAGATTTTTCTTCAGTACAACCGTGTGTGTATGCTATGTTATGGACCCCTACATCAAATCATGTATTTTAAAATCATTTTTGTCCTTATTATAGCGGATTTAAGAATTATTTATATGTTTTGTTCAGTACAACATGCTTATATCTTAAATTTTTTTCTTCAGTTATGTCATTTTATGAAGGAGATTGTGATAATATATCCATTTTAAACTAGATTGACATTATTTTATGCAAAGAGTTAATTTCATCAATTCATTTAAAATTTTTTGTCAAGGTATTGTCTTCAGACATTAATTATGTCCAAGATTAAATGAATTTTTTTTGAATTAAAGTTATATTAGTGTTTAAAAAAAACAATATGATAAACGTGATAATATAGTTTTTTAAAAAAAAATTTTGAATTCATATTAAAAATTGTACCACAAGACATCCATATAATATATGAAATATCACCTCTTCTGTCTTATATTCTAATTCGGCAAGAACAACAATATATGCCACCACCTCATAGCAAAAAAATATCTCAATATCATGACACAGAGATATGAGGAGAGGAAAAGAATACTTGTCAATGTCCATATATTATACACATTATATATATATGTCTATATATATATATATATGAATGAATATAACAGTCAAGCTCTTAGCTCTATTAGGTAGCTTAATTTTTCCAAAATTCCATATAGGAGGCGGTCATTCTGGTTTAGCCTTGAAAAAGAACTTACAACTGTATTTTCTTCTTTCTAAAATTATACACACACACACACATATATATATATATATATGAATATGACAGTCAAGCTTTCAGCTCTAGTGGGTAGCTTAGCTTTTCCCAAATTCCATATAGGAGGCGGCCATTCGAGTTTACTCTTGAAAGTGACCTTACAGCTGTATTTTCTTCTTGGTAAAATTTGTAAATTTAGTGAGCTAGCTTGAGCTATCTTTTGCCCGAGTTTCAAATTAAGACGGCCAATTAATTGTAGTTGTTTGGGATTTCTAGAAGTAAAATATATCCGAAGAAATATTTTGGTTCTTTAAAAAAAAATTATTTATTTAAAATCGACAGAGATGTGTGATCTTGACTATTATTTCTAGGTTGGCTAACTATGAATTCATAATTGATCTACCTATAGATGTTTTCATTATTTAAGTTGGTGAATTCTAAATGTATTTTTGAGTTTGATATTTAATTCATAATTCGGTTTAACTTCTAGTTTATCGGTTAATATGAAAATCAAGGTGTTCTATGTTCAAAGTTTTGCATTTTATTTTCTATCATAAGTTGGGATTCTCCATTGAGTTTACTTGTGTTGGTTTAAAGTTTATATGAACATTGAGGGTTCATTTGATTTTAAATAAGGATTTACATACAAAAGGTTAAGCATTTTGGAAAAAATAAATTAATTTCATGTGGTTCAATTAGGTTTAGGTGTTTTAATTGTTTTAAATGTTTGGGGATTAAGAGTTTCAAATCTATTTAGGAAGTGTGAAGTGTTTGAAAATCTTAAATTTTTTATAGGTTAGAAGTTTGAATTATTTAAATCATGAATGTTTGAAAGTTTAAGTTATTTCTTTAGAGAATTTGAAAGTAATTTGAAGTTGGAATTTTAAGTATTTTAAATGGTTTCAAAGCATTTTAATGTTGAGATTTTATAGTATTTTAATTGGTCTTAAAATAATTTTTAAGTTGAGATTTCGAGTCATTTTAAATGATTTAAAGTGTTTTTATTTAAAATTATTTTAAATGATTTAGTGTTCTGCAAGTTGAAATTATAAGTTATTTCAAATGGTATAAAGTGTTTTAAAAGCTACTAAAATTTTAACAAGTTAAATTATTTTAAAGGTTTAAATGTGTTTTATAAATATTTTTCAATATTTCAAAATTAAGATAATGAATTATTTTTCCAAAAATTTTTCAAAATAAGATTTTTGTATTATTTTAAAATATTTTAAAGTATTTTAAATTTAAGATTTAATTTTTTAAGCTCATTAAAATTGAAATTCTAAATGTTTTAAAAAATAATATTTTTGAATTATTTTGCAATTTTTTAAGTTAATTTTTATAAAGTACTTTACAATGTTTTAAAATTAAGGTTTTGAACTATTTTTAAAAAGTTATTTAAAAAATTTTAAAATTAATATTTTTGAATTATTTAAAATATTTTAAGGTATTTTAAAATTTAAGATTTAAAATGGCTTAAAGTGTTGTGAACTTTAGATTTTATTTTGTGAGAAATTTATAACCAAGTTATCTAAATTTATAAATAAACATATATTTTTCATATGGTCTCCCAAGTAGCACATTTATATAACATACTTGCACATGAAAACTAGTACCAACACATTAGAGGCTTTCTTCTTTTTTTTTTATGTGTTATTTCAATTTCACATAATTAACATATGGAGGAAAATTTAACACATAGAGTAATGCTTAACATATTAAAAATTACTTGACACATAAAGAAGCTTATACATTAAACATCCCACACATGCATCGAGACAACAAACAATTGGATATAAAAGCGGCATATGAAAGTGCATAAGACCTTACACATTGAAGCACATGCTACATAGACATGGAAGTAAACTATACATTGGTATTTTCATACATGAAAGTAAACTCTAGATGGTAACACTATGCTTGAAAGCACATAAGACCTCACACATGGAAGCACATGAAGCCTACATATGAAAGAGAATTACACATGAAAGAAATTACATATGAAACTTATACATGATTCTTTCAAAATCATGTGTTTAACAAATGGAAAAATCATATAAGTCCTACACACTTTTCATTGACATTCATGTATTCAATGCGGTAAACTATACATGAAATAAATATGTATGAAACCTGCATATTATTATACATGAAATCTACATATGGAGATAAAATATATGTAGTAAAGACTAGACATACATAGGATTATACATGCAAAGAGAAAACATATATAAATGAACTATACATTGAAATGTTACAAATGGAAACAAACTATGCATATAAATTCAATGTATAAAAACAAACTATACATAGAGTAAATTGCACATAAATATTATATGTACAAGTAAGCTACATTTGAAGAAGTGTACATGCAAGTAAACCAACTAGGACAAGACTTGACCAAGGGGAGAAAGGGTGAGGAGATGTGAGTGCACATGAAGCTTTTAGTCCAGGTAGGAAAGAGGAAGAGGGGGTCGGGTGAGGCTAGAATGTGTGGTTCAACAAAGAGAAAATGAGGGGAAGTGTAAATGGATATGCTTTGTTTTGTTCTAGGGAAGATAAGGAGAATTGTAGGTGTCTTGGGTTAGCTAATTTCAACTTATGGGAAATGAGAGGAAGTGTAGGTGGCTAGGGTAAGGTTTTAGCTAAGAGAAATAAAGGGAAGTGTAGGTGGCTAGGTTTAATTGTTGGCCTCAAGGAAAATGATGAAGTGTTGGTGGCTAAGATTAGTTTTTGGCCTTGGGGAAATAAAAGAAGTGTAGGGCAAAAAGAAGTGTTGTAGTTGGCTAGTGTTAGGTTTCAGCCTAGGGGAAATAAGGGGAATTCTAGGTTGGTAAGGTTTGATTTAGGCTAAGGGAAATGAAGGGACTTGTAGGTTTCTAGGGATAAGTTTCAACCTAGAGAAACGAATGGAGGTGTAGGTGACTAGGGTTTGGTTACAACCTAGCGAAAATAAGGGGAAGTATCTTATCTATATGGAGAAAAATCACACTTAGTGGTCTTGCATAAGAAAGTACATTACCGATACAAAAGAACTAATTGTTTTACATAGGAGAAAACTTCATAAAAAAGAATAAGGAAGAAAATTCATATAAAGTAAAAAAATAATACATGAAAATTTACACATAGAAATCTTGCATATGAGAATCGTACACATGAAAACCATATTCATGAGGGCACAAATACAAATGGAGATTACATGCAAAAGTAAACTAAGTTTGGAGATCATACACATAGAACAACACACACATGTAAAGCCTATACATGAAGGGAAGATGCACATAGAGATCACATAAAACAAACTAAATGTAGATTCTAAATGTTTAAAATGACATGGAATACATTTGTATGATTAAAGCATATGGAGCAAGGTTAAATCACATAAGAAGAGTGATTTTTAAAATTAATATTATGTAAACAAAGTTCTCATGAGATGAATTCACTTTTAAGATTTTGAATAAATTATCTAAAAAGAATTACCTGAAAATCAAATAAAATTTAATTAAGATATTCTTTATATAAATGAAAATACAAACATACTTTATCGTGATCAATTTTTCCATTTGATTTGTAACAATTGAAGAAATTAATAATACTTTGTAAATAACCAAAAATAATTTTGAGGTCATTTTATTGCAAGATACTTTAAGCTTGTATTGTCTACAATAAGTTTTAATTTTTTTTTTTTAATTTATCCAAGTCATTTAGCTTGGTGAAATTTTTATTATAACCAGATTGAATTGTATTTCTCAGTGTTGAGGAGTATTTAAGTAGTAAGTAACTTCTTCAGTCCGAAGAAGTGCAGTTCCTAGGGCATACATGTGGTTTAGTAAATTTCTAGATAGTGAGTTCGCTAGTGTGTATATATGTTGGGTTAGCATAATCACATATGAATATTTTACATGTTGTTTTTCCTTAATTTCTCGCATTCATAGTACTCCAACATTTACTTGAAAGTTATAAATTTTTTGTGCTACTTTGTACTACTACTAATTGGCATTAAAATTAAATTAATTATTTTAAATAATCAATTTTTTTTTAAAATGTCCTAATTCATCCCTCTCCCCTCTCTCCTAGAGTGCCATCTCTTGAATTACACAACTGAATTATACTCCTTATAATTATGATTATACTCACTCTAGTATAATAATTACATTGTTGTATCAACTTTATAATCTATTGAACTCAACATAAAGGGTAATTCTTAAAACATATTGTGTTGTAGGAAGATTTACATGCATACCACTTAACTCTTTTGTATTTACTTATCAAACACCTAAACTTCAATGTTTACATACATGCCATTATATCTATGCTTGAAAAAGTTTATTTTACGCTTTAAAAGTTAAAATAGTGGTATTTTTAATGTGATATGAAAGATATGGGTGAAATAAATGTAAAAATTGTTGTATAGTTGTTAGAAATGTAAATATATTTGAATTGTGTGATACATGTAAATACAACTCTGTTGTATTATGACTATAATATTACATTTCTTATAATATGTTTTTAGGATTTCACTTACTTTGTTATGTCAATCAAATAGTTTATTGCACTCACTATGAATGTTATTTTATGGCCCTTAAATTATTGCATAATTGAATTAGGCTTTGTGCCATGTTTATTATATAATGCTTTTTAATATACAAAATTTTATATTGCGATTAGTCCATTTTCTCTTTTACATTTTGTTGTTAAAATTGCACTCATTTTATTATGTCAATTTTTTTTTTAATAATTATGTTAGTTGTTTCAACCTGATATTCACTATTTTGTACTCATTATGGATTTTATTTTATAAATTTTAAATTATAAAATTATGTTATATTAGACTTTGTGTTAAGTCTATTGCGTCATATCTCTTAAAATAGAATCCATTTTATTATGATAATTATTTTATATATCATACAGTCTACTATTTTGATTGCACTCACTTTATTATACCAACCTTATAGTTTGTGGTAGTATAATAAGTTTTCAAGTAATGTTTGAATACTCCTCGAACAATGATCGAATAATTATCGAGCATATTTGAACTTTACCGAAACCATGTTCGATCCATACTCAAACTACATTCACAAATTTTTGGAACGTATTCAAACAGGCTTTCGCAGATGCAGGAAGGCTCACACATGCTTCAAATAAGATTCAAAAGTGAGATGAAATAATTATCGAGCATATTTGAACCTTACTGAAACCATGTTCGATCCATACTCAAACTATATTCACAAATTTTTGGAACGTATTCAAATAGGCTTTCGCAGATGCAAGAAGGTTCACACATGCTTCAAATAAGATTCAAAAGTGAGATGAGTTTGAACACAAATTTTACTATAAATTTATTCGATGTTTATATAACAGATAGATTGATACGAATGAATATGACAGTCAAGGTCTGAGCTCTATTAGGTAGCTTAACTTTTGCCAAATTCCATGTAGGAGGCGGTCATTCAAGTTTACTCTTGAAAGAGACGTTACAGCTGTATTTTCTTCTTTGTAAAATTTGTAAATTTAGTGATCTAGCTTGAGCTATCTTTTGCCTAAGTTTCAAATAAAGACTAGCAGGTCAAATCATTGTAGTTGTTTGCGATTTTTAGAAGTAAAATCAAAACTGATGGTTCCTGCTCTTCTCTGAAGAAATATTTTGTTTCTTGGAAGAAATATTTTGTTTCTTTATAAAAATATTTACATAGAACTGATAGAGATGTGTAATCCTGAGTTTTATTTCTAAGTTGGATAACTAGTAATTCATTGTTGATCGACCTAGTAGATGTTCTCATTATTTAAGTCGGTGAATTTTAAATTTATTTTAGGATTTGATATTTAATTCATAAGTTAGTTCGAATTCTAGTTTATCGGTTAATATGAAAATCATCCATTAAATTTACTTGTGTTGGTTTAAAGTTTTGCATTGAAGTTCACATGAAAATTGAAGGCTCGTATGATTTTATGTATGGATTTACATTCAAAAGGTTAAGCATTTTGAAAAAAATAAATTAGTTTCATGTGATTCAATTAGGTTTTAAGTGTTTTAAATATTTTAAATGTTTGGGGATTGAAAGTTTCAAGTTTATTTCAGAAGTGTAAGGTGTTTTGAAAATCTTAAATATTTTAAAGGTTAGATGTTCAAAGTATTTAAATCAATGTTTGAAAGTTTAAGTTGTGTTTTTAGAGAGTTTGAAAGTAATTTGAAGTTGGGATTTTAAGTATTTTAAATGGACTCAAAGTATTTCAAAGTTGAGATTTTATAGTTTTTAATTGGTCTTAAAATATTGTTTAAGTTAAGATTTTAAGTCATTTTAAATGTTTTAAAGTGTTTTAATAAATTATTTCAAATGGTTTAAAGTGTTTTGAAAGCTAAAATTTTAACAAGTTAAATTATTTTAAATGGTTTAAACGTGTTTGATAAAATATTTTACAGCATTTCAAATTAAGATTTTGAATTATTTTTCTAAAAAAATTTCAAAATTAAGATTCTCGTATTATTTTAAAATGTTTTAAAGTATTTTAAAAGTTAAGATTTAATTTTTTTTTAAGTATTAAAATTGAAATTCTGATTGTTTTAAAATTTCTATTTTTGAATTAGTTTAAAATTTTCTCACGACTTTTTTTAAAAAAATATTCTACATTGTTTTAAAATTAAGATTTTGATTTATTTTTAAAAAATTATTTAAAATATTTTAAAATTAATAATTTTGAATTATCTACCAATATTTTATTTTATTTTAAAATTTAAGACTTAAAATTAATTAAAGCCATTTGATAGACATGTGTGGCATGACCAGACCATTAGATATTTGATGAAAATAAAAAGTATTATAAGTTACTTATTTTGTCATAAATTTTAATATTTTTGCTGGAAATTTTACAAATGTGTGGTAGAATGGTTGTGTTTAACTTGCCCGAAGTTTAAGGGGGTATATATGAAGCTAATAATATGCTTGAAGGCTCTTCGCTAATTTTTGCCCATTTTTAAATATTTCATATTAATAAAAGTATTCTCATTCAAAAATCAGACCAGCAAATTCATGTGCACAAAATAATAATAATAATAATAATATGGGAATTTAAATGTGAATTTTTATATTTTGGTGAAAATTGGTTAGTTTTATAAATAATCAAAACTTGGAGTTATGCATGTGATTACCAAATTATTGTAATTCAAATTCTCGGCTCAATGTAATGTGACTCTCGTTTATATTTTGAGCTCAAAAAGTGTGTTCACGTTTGACTTGTTTGTTTCGCCACCAGAATGCGAGTTGTTCAAGAACAAAAAGTCATTTTGACAACCTTATTCACGTAACCATAAGATGTTAAGAGTTGGGGCAAGATTTAAAAATTATCGTTTATATTAAAACATAATTTGAATTTAATTTGATAATTTTTATTTTATTTTCTTAATTATTACCTTTAATTGATTATAATTTTTTTAGCCTTATAGTCAATTAAATTTTTTTAAAAATACTACTCGTATTTATATATATATATAATTGATGAGAAGTATTTCGAGAGAGAAATTAGCCGAACATGAACGAACAAATCTTTGTCCGTGTTCGGCTTGTTAACTTAGAGAACAAACAGAACATGAGTTCTTAACAAGCCGAAGAGAGCCGGCACGAGGAGGAG